>NW_026688158.1:600000-846766 GCF_030445035.2 Dasypus novemcinctus
TAAAAAGCAAATATGTGTTTTTCTGCCTTTCCTACTATATCTTATTCTTATATTAAACCCAGATATTAAGACATAATTTCAGACTTTTATGTAAGCTTGCTATTTTCTTCTGGGTAGACTAAGGTGAATGCTTCATTCGTCAACTGATTTCCTTGCCATCACTACAAATGGCAAACCAGAGTGGCATTTTGGAGGTAATGATTTCTCTGAGCTAATGGTCATATTTGAAGATGTTAATAATTGCTTACATATTTGTATTCACTTCAAATTCTTTGGCAAAGCTGTGAATTCATTTTCACTTGTAATTTATTGACACAGGTTCAGTCTCTGATGTGAGTCATACACTTATCAGAACTGAAATTTTCAGGAAAAGATATTTCATTCATGCAGTTTTATAAAATGCCTATGTTTTGATTACACCTTAATCTGAAAATTAAAAATCCTCACCTTGTCACTTTTTTCTGGAATTCTCTCCAGTGCAAGTAAGAGCCCCACCTTATTCCACATTAACTTGAATTAGGATTCTCAGTAAAATCATTTTTCACATAAACCAGTTTGTCAATACCTTTCCTAGGTGCTTTCTTTAAATGTTACTGCAAACAATATATTGTGAATCATTTTTTCCAAGCTATACAAGAGCAATTATGTACATTTACCACATGGAAATAGTGTCAGTGGTCTTCTCACTCCCAACAATTTGATGTATCAGTTCCCAATTGCTACCCTGCAAGACTGCTATTTTGTAATCAGTTCTGGTACAAAATAGTTTACATGAAAGGCTTATTTTTGAGCAGAAATCTCTTTCCAAATAAAAGCTTTTAAGAATTTTTACTTCAGTCCATTGTACATTATAATAACTAGATATTATTATTCTATTGTAGATGTGTTATTATAGTAATTAAAGAATTTTATCATTGAAATAAAGGCATTGGCCACCAGAGGTTCTGAGGGGAGGGAAGGGAAGAATAAGGAGTAATATGGAGACATTTTGGAGACATAAGAATTCTCCTACATGACCTTTCAATGATGGAAACAAGGCCATTATACATTTTATCACAGCCTATAAAATTGTCTGAGACTGAGGGTAAACTATAATCTACAGTGTAGTCCATGGTTAGAAGCAATGCTTCAATATGTGTCCTTCAATGTTAACAAATGTACAACTCTAATGAAACAAGTTGTTAATGTGGTAAAGTGTGGGATCTTGAGGGGCTGGAGCATATGGGAATCTCCTGTATTTTTAATGTAACATTTATGTAATCTAAAGTTTCTTTAAAAATAAAAACATTAAGAAAATTTTGAAAAAGAATCTTGAGAAAAAACGTGGTAGTCATGAACACTCATGTTACTGAAGAAACTAGAGTTATGTCTTTCAATATTTGGAAGTATGGAAAAGAGTGAAAAACAGTCCAGCTAAGAAAGGTGATACTTCTGTTATAATCAGGAGCACTGTATACTCAAGAAGACTCCACTGGAATTATTGACCACACAAATATGCCCCCTTTCTGCAGTCAGGGAGAAGGAGGCTCATGTCTTCAGTATTGATTAAATAGGCACCACCACCTGCAGTTTCCCCATCTGGAGGACAGGAATACAAACCAGAAAGAGGGAGAAAAGACTGCTAAGAATAACCTACCCTACTGAAGTCACACCCTAAGAAGACTCAGTTGTGGATGCCAAACTTACTTACACTTTGATTGTATTTATGAAGAGAGGGTGATTGGTATCTTTCAAAATCCCCTAAGAAACTTCCTGTTTCCTTTCTAAATATTTAGCTGGTACACTGATTCATAAGGTAACATTTTTATTAAGCAAATATCATATGTGAGTGATGGAGACCTTTTCAACTCTATTATATTCTCCTCGAACTTATGTTATTACAAAGATCTTTTCTTATTTCCCCATTCCTGCATCTTCTCTTTTCCTTTAAAATAAAAAAGTATTCCTGGTTTTGTCAGTAGAATTTTATTCTTCTCCAGGATCCTAAAATATGTGAAAACAATGATTCACTCTAAACTGAGGGTAAAATTTGTTCTCATGTAAAACAAAGTTTATTCCTTAAGAGTCTATAAATGGCTATAAGGGGAAAAAAGCATCATATTGTCTTTTATCAGTGAAACTTAAGTACAGTTAGGTTTTTTTAAAAAGGGAAACCTTGCAGAGACTTCCTAAAATATAGATTTCATTAAAAGACACTTCCATAATTTCAGTGAGAGATAAACACCACGTTACAGAGGGAAAAACTGTTTTTTTTCCTGGATAAGTGGGGGATTTATTTGCTGTCTGAAAACCATGAAATATATGTTACTTAGAAGGAGGGCAAGATACATTTTGAGTGATCTGTGTTCTGTTTAATTGAATGTTTTATGAGTAGAATAAATACTTTGGGACCCTAACATGAGAAATTTAGAAAAGATGAATACTGCCAATTGAAGATTTCCTGTCCAGAGTGGGGAAGTGAGAATAAACACACCCAGGTCCAAGGAACATCATTTAAACCAAGAGAAAGTAGAAAACTGTAACAGAACGCTTACCTATTATAATGCATTGTAATAAGGTAGCCCATGCCTAAGTGAGTATATTTCAAACATAGGAGCAATTACTCCTCCCTCCACTGCCAAGAACTGAGTTTGCAAGAGAAGCAAATTCTAGAGTAACAGTATTGAATGAGAAGGTCCTGGATGTCACATTCTAATGTCTTTCTCCAATGTCACACTTCCCATTTCTCCTCATTTCCAGATCATCCCTCTCAGAAGAATTGGAAGCACCTGCATATTAATAGCTCTGAGATACATCATCCTAAGTGTGGTTATATATATATATTTTTCATTTCCTGAATGAAAATATTTTGTATTTATTTATTATCCAAGAAGGAAAACATCAGTGGAACAATAAATCACTGAAATCAACCTGTAGATCTGTTTCACTGTGCAAAGAAAATATGAAAGGGAATGTTTTACTGGCAGTAAATGGAGGGACATGGATAAAATGTCAAGTGTAGTAGGTCCACAGATATAAATTTGGTTTATTTTCCATTTCTGTTTCAGGATTAGTGGGTCTTTGATTCCCATGGTAGATAAATTTCTCCCATTCCTACTTGGAAATTTTACATTTTCATCATTGTACATTTTAGCTTCAGAGGTTCTATTTATTTAATTATTGAAATATACCATTTAATATAATTGCAATATTCTTTTTAATCTTCTAAAACTCATTAAAAAGTGTTGTTTCATATTCTCTGAATATTTTCAAAATCTGAAAAACTTAAAAGCTTTTATTCCTATTGTCTGTCTTTTTTTCTGTCTTTTAGTCATGATAACTTGCTTTCTTAGGGTCTGTATAGATATTTTTAATTTTTGAAAAGATACTTAGATTACACAAATATCATATGAAAAAGATAGGGGATTCTAATATGCCCCACTCCCCACACTTCCCACATTTTCCCACATGAACAACATCTTTCATTAGTGAGGTACATTCATTGCAATTGATGAACAAACTGTGGAGCATTGCCACTAAGCATGGACAAATGTTTACATTGTAGTTTACACTCTCTTCGACATAATTCCATAGGTTATGGCAAGATATATAATGGTTTGCATCTGTTATTGCAATGTCTTTTAGGGCAATTCCCAATTCCAAAAAATGCCCCTGTCTTATAACACTTTTTACTGTTTCCTACCCTCAGAACCTCCAGTGACCACTACCTTCAGATTCCCTACATGTGGCTTTTCTGTCCTTTCATTTGTACTTGTAATTAGTACTAGAGTTTGTAGGTTTATGTACAAGTGACTTAAGTTTGGGGGCTGCCCATGTGCCAGCTGGGCCCTGAACCTCAATAGATTTGCAACACTTACTCTCCAGTTCATTGCTTTCACCCAAGACAACAGGCAAGGGGGTGATGATGGACAACTACATACCAAGTAACAGAGAAAGCCTAAAACTGCAAGCAACATAGTCCCATCCATCAGCTCTAAAGGATCACAGCCCCTCTCTATGAGATGTGGAGTAGACATCACCATCCCAGAATCCTCTGGTTTGGGGAATGAAATTTGGACTAAAGTAGACTGACTGGTATCTTACTATGGACTTATTGTGATTCTAGCAATGTAAGAATTTATCCATTGATATACTGAGTTTTAAAATTCTGCTGTTTAATTTGAGGACATATTTGTGTGAATTCTTGGAGGTCTCAGTGGAAAAGAGAGGATTCACGTTTTACATTATTTGGAAATTAGCAAGCTAAAACAATTTAATGTTAAGTTGTGCACCTTGAGCCTTTAAGGTCACAAAGCTTCTGTGATTTCAGACTGCATGCTGGATCCTCATTCAGAGAGCTTTGGCACTTGTAGCACCATGGTCAGGAGAAGTGTGTCTCTTCATACACATACTTGATTAATGTATTTATACTTTGTTAACCTTTACAATGCAACTATAATTCTAAGGATCCATCTTTTATACAGGAATCTCTTACCAGAGTTCCCACTTAGGATAATTTTCTAATTCATTTTCATATAGAACATATTTAGTAATATGAAATCTCAAATTCCTTAAAGTGGACAGTCTCTCAAAACTGCAGCTGGCATTTGAAATCCACTACACATCACAGTCCATTTTATTATTTATTTTGTGGCTAAACTAATTCATTCTGTTAGGCCAGATTTGGGATGAATTTGAAATATTCAGGGAAATTTGTAGGTGTGAATCCTCATATTTTAAAAAATAACACATCAAAAAACTATCTACAGGGAAGCAGACTTGGCCCAGTGGATAGGGCATCTGTCTACCACATGGGAGGTCCCCATGGGAGGTCTGCGGTTCAAATCAGGGCCTCCTTGACCTGTGTCCAGTTGGCCACGCACAGTGCTATTGCATGCAAGGAGTACCATTCCACGCAGGGGTGTCCCTGCATAGGGGAGCCCCATGCGCAAGGAGTGCACCCCATAAAGAGAGCCACCCAGTGTGAAAGAAAGTTCAGCCCGCCCAGGAATGGCACCGCACACACGGAGAGCTCACGCAGCAAGATGACACAAAAAAAAGAAACACAGATTCCCATGCTGCTGACAACAACAGAAGCGGACAAAGAACATGCTGTAAATAGACACAGAGAACAGACAACTGGGGGGTGGGGGCAGGGAGGAAGGGGAGAGAAATTTTTTTTTAAAAAGCCTAACTACAGATTTGTGGGAAATAGAAAAAGAAGGGCAAACTGTACCTAAATCTAGAAGAAGGAGAAAAACAATATAGATTTCAGTGAAGTGAAATGAACTAGAGTATAGAAAAAACAATTGTGTGAACCAATGAACTTGTTTCTTGGAAAAGATCAATAAAATAGAAAAGGTTTATTTAGATTGAAAAAGAAACAAGAAAGAGGATGTAAATTACCAAAATAAAAAAAGTAATCAGGGATGTTGCTAAATATTGCTGACATTAAAGGGATTATGAATTAAATCTATGAATAACTGTCTACCGAAATCTAGAAAATAGAAGAAATGGACCAATTCCTAAAACATGCAATTTATCTAAATTGACTGAAAAGAAATAGATCTCAACAAAAACATAATGAGTAAAGAAATTCAATTAGTTATCAAAAACTTCTCAAAACTAGAAGTCTAGGATCAGACATCTTCCAAAATGAAATCTATGAAATATTCAAAGAAGAATTAATGACGATATTTTTCAAAACCTTCCAACTTGAAGTCAAGATACATATAGCTTCCTCATTCTATGAGACTAAAGTTATTTTGATGCCAAAACTACATAAAGCATATCAAAGAAAGTAAAGCAAGGAGCAATTTCTCTCATAAATATAGATGCAAAGCACTTAACAAATACTAGCATGTCAAATCCAAGAGAATATTACAAGAATTACCCACTAAGACAAAATGGGATTCAAAATGAATGTTCAACTTAAGAAAATCAATGTAATATACCCATTAACCTAATGAAAAGGAAATCACATGAAAATCTAAATTGATGCAGAAAATGTGAATGATAAATTCCACCACCTTTTCATGATAAAAATACTTAGGAAAATAAGAATATAAATAACTCCCTAAACAGAATAAACAAAATATATAAGAAAACACAGGTAATCTTATCCTCAATCCTGAAAGAGTGGAAGTTATCTCTTTGAGATCTGGAACAAAACAAGGATGACTGCTTTCAATATTGCTATTCAGTATTATACTGGAAGTTAAGAAATTAGGCCATAAAACTAAATAAAGTCTACCCAATTTAGAAAGAAAAAGTAAAATCATCTGTTTTAAGAAATGTGGTGATCCTTATCTATATCATGACAAGCTGCCCCAAGAAAACCCTAGAGATCATAAATGAATTCAACCAAATGAAACCTATCAGGTTTACATGAAAAAAAAGTTTTAAATTATACAACAGAAAGAACATTCTTAAATGGACAATAAAAAATCCACTCACCATACCATCTAAAAGAAGAAAATGCATAGGAATAACTTTAACTAAAAAAGATGCACAATGAAAACTTCAAAGAAAAAGTTGAATGAAATAATAAAAGAACTAAGTAAATGGCTAGGTATTCTGTGTTCATGAATAGGGAGAATTAATATTGTTAAGATGTCAGTACTACCCAAAGTTATCTACAGCTTCGATGTAATTCCCATCTAAGTCCTAAGAGCCTTTTTAGCAGAAATGGAAAAGCTGATCCTGATATATGGAAATATACTCCAGCAGGATTCCAGTACCATCTTATTATGTTGCATTTACTTATTTGCTTATCTCATGCCTTCTAAAGTCTGTGAGCTGTTTGAGCAGAAGCAAAATATCTCACTCTTCTATTCATTCCCAGAATATAACTTACTATTTACCATACAGTATTGTTGAATAAATATTTGTCAAATGATAAAGAAATAAACGATTGAGTGATTTGCACATATATTGCTAAGTTTTGGGGAGAATGAAGAAGAAGTGAGAGAAAAGGAAATCTTGTTGAGAGAGGGAAGTCCCATGACTCCAAAGGAGACAGATTGGAAACAAGATATTTTAGTGTACCCAGAATCTTTTTTACTATCAGTGATAGAGAAACCATTTTGGGAAACCTTGTAATATTAGAGTTCACATCTAAAGAAAGGTGACTTCCTACAGGGAAGGAAGGTGTTCAGTGGGATAAGAGATGGACATGATTCTCCTTATCTGTCTTCTGAGGTTCAAAACTGGCACGAGTTTGCTTTGTGGTTTTCTTTCTTACCTCCAGAGAAGTATGTATCTTATCAAGAAGAGAGACAAAAGAATAATTCATTAATGAGTTTCATGGGAATGAAATCCCTAAAGGTCTCTGTGGCAGGTTGATACTATTTATGAATTCCAAGAAGAGATTTCAATTATGTTTGTAAACTGGTCTGTTCCTCTGTATATGATACCCTTTGATTGATTTAAATTCATTTTTTTTACATTTACTTAATTAAATCAAGATTAGAGCTTTGATTTGATCATATCACTGGCGGTAGTCATGGTTGAGTCCCTGCCCCCTTGGTGTCCTATATAAATGAACACTCACTCATGAAGATACACTGGAGCAGACACACAGTGGAACATAATTTCATAGATAGAGATTTTTGTTTCACTGCTTTTTCTTTTTCTAAAATTTTTGGAAAAATCCGGTTCAACACATGACATTTAGTCATCAAACAATATGAAGAACTAAATATGAATTTGGGAATGAAGAATTGAGTGACACATTGTTTCTTTTATAAAAGATTATATCTAAACAATTTAAGAGACATAGAAATGAGTACATGCAATATCCTGAGCTGGCTCTGAATTCCTAGTGAAGAGGGTCTAGAACTTTGGACTCATCCTGTGTTGTGTGAGTTAATGAAGGCATCATATGGGACCTCATGATTGAACTGAGCCTTGAAGGAGGAATTGGAATAATTCCATGAGGATGTGGAGGTAGAAGCACAACAAAAAGAGATAAGAGGGACACAAATGTGAGTTCAGTATAACCATAGGATGTGGTGCAGTTTTAGAAATAATTCTGAATATCTGATGAACAATGATAGGCATTCATGAAAAGTTGAAAATGAGCCTTGTAAAAGAGAGTCTTGTATTCTGTCCACAAATTGGATCTTTATGTTTGAGGCTATTGGAGTCTGTGTATGGTTTAGAGAGAGTGATGTTCATGAAAACCCTTGCCAAGTAGAAAGATTTCTCTGGGTTAATATGACTCTATCTGTTGTAAAAACTTTGGAAAGATGATGAGGGATGAAAATAGAAGAGTGGATGCATGGAAGGAGGTGTGATGAGTTAGCATATGTGGGGTTGAATCATAAAGTTTTCACTATTAATGCTTGGCATAATGTCAGTCATTTCATGTTTATCATTTTATTTAGTTATTCCAATTACTCTGTGAAATCGGAGTAATTTTCCAATGCATATAATTGTGTCGGTATTGAATCTTGGAGTTTTATGATCCCAGGAATTTGCATTTCACTAAAAATTTTACTTCTTAATAAACTTAATATTTAGAACAGTTTTAGAGTTGCAGAAATCCTGTAAGGATGTTATAAATAGTTTCCAAGAATCTCTTACCCCCTTTCCCCTGTTTGTACCATCTGCCATCCAAAATAACACCTTTTATTTATTTGTCATAACTTCTTAGTCACTTTGTGATTGTGGCAGCTTCTCAGACTCTTCTTGGTTTTGATAACCTGGATACTTTCGAGGAGTGTAGGTAAGATATATTGTAAAGTTTCCCTCAGTTTGAATTTTCTGATGTTCTTCTCATGATTAGACTGAGCTTATGGGTTTTTGGAAGAATGCACCAGAAATAAAGTATCATTTTCATACCATCATAACCAGGGTGCATCCTATCAACATGACTTATCATTGTTAATATTGACTTCTTTCAGCAGTGTTTTGTGGTTCCCCAGCATAAAGTTCCTCATATCTCTAACCTGCCTTATATCACCTTTGGGAAGAAGTCACTAAGTGAAACCCATACTTCAAGAGTGGGATTTTTCTCCATGGCCTTGAAAAAGTAATATCTACATAAATTATTGATTTTTTTCCTGCAAGAGAGATTTGTCTCTTCTTATTTATTTAATCAATTATTTATTAATATCAGGATGAACTCATGAAATTTATATGATACTTTTAGTAGTGATACAATATTACTTTTCTTGTTTAATTTGTTCCACTTTTGGCCAGGGGGTAAAATGTCAGCTGTACTCTTTATCTGTAGTATAACCCCATCATTGAGAGTTTTATTTTAGCACATGTTTACTCTATGGTACTATAAATTGTGCCAGTCATTTCTTGCATGTTTCTGTCCTAGAGTCAACAATTTCTCCAAGAAGACACTTATTGGATAATGGTGATAAAGTCCATGTTCTGAGTTCCATGGTACTGTGCCTTCTAAGGCCTCTCTGAAGAGAGTGTGAGGAAACATATGTGTGTATATACATGTTTATAAATATGCCTACATACAACACTCTATATTTACTGATACATGAGTTAATAAATCTAAACTATTAACATATAGAACATTCTAGTCTCCTCCCTTGCTTATCTATAATCACCTATTTCACAGTGTGAAAAATATTCCCTCATCTGTCAACTATCTATGAAACTTGATTCCAGTGCAAATGCATAGAAGTATTAGAATTGTTAATCCATACATGGTGGGTTGGTACATTGTTAATTATAGAACTGTACTTTCATAGTTTCTTTAGGCTTTATTTTACAGAGTCCATTCATATCCAATATTACTTCTTTTTTTAAAGTTTAAAACATATCATTGAAAAAGTCTTTAAAGATAATTAATTATGAAAATAATACACATTTATAGGGAATGAGTAGATTTTTTTCCAAAATGTTACACTGAAAAAATACAAGAAGTTCCTTTATACCCCACTCCCCACCCCCAATTGCATCATTTTTAAGTGTATTGATACATAGATCACAAATTACATCAAAAAAATAAGAGGTTCCCATAAACCCCCTACCCCACTCTTCCCACATCAACAACCTCATTCATCATTGTGGTTCATTTGTTGCATTTGGTGAATACATTTTGGAGCGCTGCTGCACCACGTGGATTATAGTTTACATTTTAGTTTACACCCTCCCCCAGTCCACTCAGTAGGTTATGGCAGGATATATAATGTCCAGCATCTGTCCTTGCAATATCATTTAGGACAACTCCAAGTCCCAAAATTGTCCCCACATCACCTCTTTTCTTCCCTCTCCCTGCCCTCAGCAACTACTGTGGCCACTTACTCCACATCAATGCTCAATTTCTTCCATTGCCAGTCACAACAATGTGTGCGTAAGTGGCTCTCTGAATCTTGAAGTTTCAG
The DNA here is from genome assembly GCF_030445035.2 of Dasypus novemcinctus. NCBI lineage: Eukaryota > Metazoa > Chordata > Mammalia > Cingulata > Dasypodidae > Dasypus > Dasypus novemcinctus. The sequence goes on from NW_026688158.1 coordinate 610,335, forward strand.
AATCAGCAAGGCCAACTCTTTCTTCATCATCTCTGAACACTCTATTCTTAAAAAACTTTCTATATTTTATGGAAGTATATCATTCATACATTACCATGCACACTAAAGATTGTGATCTTACAAAATATACATACATAACATCACACAGGTGTCTCATACATCACCCTTTCACCAACTCTTTGCATTGTGAAACATTTGTTACAAACTGTGCATGAACATCATCACAATATTACTACCAACTATAGTTCCTATCTTACATTTGGTGTATTTTTTCCCCAACACATATTATTTTTTAAATATATTTTTATTACAAATATTGTGAACTTGCAAAACAATCATACAGATGTGTAAATTCCCCATACAATTCCACACCCTTGTTGAACATTTGTTACAGATTATGAGACAATATGACCAGACTATTACTACCAATCATGGTCAATTAGCATGCTTTTTTTTTAGAGTCATGCAAACCTTTATCTTTCTTTTTTTTTTAAGATTTATTTATTTATTTATTTCTCTACCCTTCCCCAGCCGGACCCCAGTTGTCTGTTCTCTGTGTCTATTTGCTGTGTCTTCTTTGTCCGCTTCTGTTATTGTCAGCAGCACAGGAATCTGTGTTTCTTTTTGTTGTGTCATCTTATTGTGTCAGATCTCTGTGTGTGGCACTATTCCTGGGCAGGCTGCACTTTCTTTCACACTGGGCAGCTCTCCTTCTGGGGTGCTCTCCTTGTGCATGGGGCTCCCCTACGTAGGAGACACCCCTGCATGGCAGGGCACTCCTTGTGTGCATCAGGACTGCACATGGGCCAGCTGCACATGGGTCAACGAGGCCCAGGATTTGAACTGCGGACTTCCCATGTGGTAGATGGATGCCCTAACCACTGGGCCACATCCTCTTCCCATAGCATACATTTAGCACACTTTTTCCATACACCTCCTTTATCAACACAGTACAACTTGACATTTATGCAAGAATATTATAGTATTGCTGTTAACCACAGTCTATAGGTCACACTAATTGTAGTTTTCCATGTATATACAATAGTGATATACATCTGCTCTAGTTCACAGAAGAACTTGCTTGTATTTGCACCCTTAACCACAATTCTCAACTGCCTCTGGGTTTACTGTGTATTTCAGTCCTTCAGGTATTCTTTTATTTTTTTTAAAGATTTGTTTATTTATTTCTCCCCCCCCCCCACCCTGCCCCAGTTGTCTGTTCTCTGTGTCTATCTCCTGTGTGCTCTTCTTTGTCCGCTTCTGTTGTTGTTAGTGGCACGGGAATCTGTGTTTCTTTTTGTTGCGTCATCTTGCTGTGTGCTGCCTGCCATTCCTGGGCAGGCTGAAATTTCTTTTGCACTGGACGGCTCTCCTTATGGGGCTCACTCCTAGCGCATGGAGCGCCCTTATGCGGGGACACCCCTGCGTGGCAGGGCACTCCTTGTGTGCATCAGCACTGCACATGGGCCAGCTCCACATGGGTCAAGGAGGCCTGGGGTTTGAACTGTGGACCTCCTATGTGGTAGATGGATGCCCTATCCACTGGGCCAAGTCTGCTTCCCTCTCAGTTATTCTTTAGCTTTCTTTCTATTGACATTTACTTCCCCAGACTAATTTTTCAGCCACAATCCCATTTATAATCCAGTTACTACTCACTATAATGTGTTATTATCAGCTCTATCCATCACTACACTTTTAAGTCCAGTTAATTAAAACTTCTACAGGAGGAGGCAGGGCAAGGTGGTGTCTGAGTGAGTGCAACTGCAAAGAAGCAGCAAAGTGGTGTTGGAGTCTTGCCGGAGCAGGCTGTTTCAGGACCTTGCAAGGCAGGTGGTGTATGGACGTCTGTTTTTTAGAGACAGTGACAGAAGTAGTGCTTGCTAAAGGTAGAATTGCAGGTTACAAGCACAGAGTTTGAAAGCTGTGGGGAGGCGGGACCCTTCCACTTATGGCTGGTGGCCACAATGTTCCCTGAGAACTGTCAGTTGTGTGGTGGTGTCCCTGGGCACCATGATCCCCAGATACGTGGTCCCCAGGTCTGTGTCCCCTAAGCTCCATAGCCCGCATTCCACACACCTACATACTCTGAGTCTGCAGTGTCCTGGGCTTCCGTTTCCCAAGTCCAGCACTTCTGGAGGTCCGGGATTGCCCAAGCCCTCCAGTTTTGGACTGACTCCATGAGTGGGAGGGATTTGGTAGAAGGTGCAGCAAAGGGGCCAAGCGAGTGAAGGTTCAATTTTCTGGTTCTCCCTCCCTCCTTTTTCTGTGTATCTGTGCTTCGAGGAGCATACCAGCTGGCTTGGGGAGAGCCTGGGAAGCAAGGAGTAGTGAATCTGCTGACAAAACCCAATTCACCTAAATACCCTGTGATATGAAACTTGGTCTGGGAGAAGGTGGAGTCGGAAAATCAACTAGCCCTCTCATAGCACACCTAAAATAGAGGGACTGTAGGAGGTGCTTTCCAAGCTTCCAATAGCATACTTGGGGTTCCTGGTGAGCTGTGGGTGCTCTCTCTCTGGAAAACAAAAGTCACTGTTTTCTGTGCAGAGCTGGTTCAACAAGGACCCACTTGAATCTCCTACTGGACCTCTCAGGCAGCTTTCCTGCTGCCCTTGGTGACAGGGAATTAAGGAGGGGAAAAGGGGAGAATGTCAAATCCCTAAGCATTTTATTTAACTGCAAAGAGATACCTTGCTTGAAACTTTGTCTGGCATTTTATTGGGTTGTCTTCTTGTTTTCTTTCTCTTAATCCCCCAAGGTCCTTTTTCTCTTTCTTTTTCTTTTTTCTCTTTTTCTTTTTCTTGCTTACTTACCCCCTCCTTTTTGTCCCTTTTTTCCTTTTCTATCTTTCATCTCCTTTTTTAAATTTTTTAAAATATTAGGTGCTGCAGGGAGTGCTTCACATTTGCTGTATTTCCTCATTCTCCATTCCACTTTTGTGTGTATATTGATTTTGGTCACCAACACTATCCCCTTTCCTCTACATCTTTCTATCCTCCATCATTTATTGTTTCTCTTACATTACACATCTCTTTGTTTGCCCCCCTATTTTTCTGAATTAATTTCTAATACCTGTGCTCTGTTTTCTGTCTTATATTTACTCTTTATATTACTGTCCTTTTTTTACTCTTTCCCTCTCTCCTGTACACACTGGCCTTTTAATTCACACTATATTCCTCCCCACATTTAGTTTACTGTCTCATTATACATACACTACTTTTCATACTGTTATAAGTATACATACCTTACATGAGTCAAATATCCATTCTCCTAGATCACACATGGTTCCTCTTAATATTTATTATCAATGCTACTATTGTTCATTTTTCTTCTCTTACTCTTTTGGCTTCCCTGACCTTAATAGTTTCCTTCAAGTGAACTTAGCCAACAACAAGGAAATAGAATAAGAAGAACAAAGTGACAAAGAGAAGAATTAACACACATGCAAAAACAACTAATTAAACACCAAACTAGACAAAGAAGATAAGCAACTGATTAAAACCATCAATATAAAATGATGACAAGACAGCAACAAAAAATTACAAACCAAAATAATAATCAGGAAAACATGCTCCAATCCAATGAACAAACTAAAATCAGGAAGAGTAACAGAACATCAAACAAGTAATTAAAGTTCTCAAAACATATATTAGGGACAAATTTGATGAGGTGGAGGAAGAGATTAAGAATATGAAGAAAACACTTAGAGAGAATACAGAAGAAATTGCAATCATACACAAAAAGATAAAAGATGTGATGGTGATGAACAGTACAATTCTAGAAATCAAAAATACACTCTCAGCAAATAACAGCAGACTCAAAGAGGCACAGAAAAGAATTAGTGGTGTGGAAGACAGTATATCTGAAATCAAACAGATAGTAGAAGTGATCGATAAAAAGAAAGAAAAATTCCAGCATGGATTTAGGGATCTGAATGACAATGGAAAACACACAAACATATACATTACAGGCATCCCAGAAGGAGAAGAGAAGGGAAAAGGGACAGAAGGGGTGTTGGAGGAAATAATGGCTGAAAACTTCCCAAATCTACTGAGGGAGATGGATGTACATGTCCAGGAAGCACAATGCACTCCAAACAGCATAAATTCCAACAGGCCTACCCAAGACATATACTTGTACAATTACATGCTAGGCCACAGAAAAAGTCTCAATGAATTCAGAAAGACTGAAATCATACAAAATAATTTCTCTGACCACAGTAGAATGAAGCTGGAAATCTTCAAGGGACAGAGACCAAGATTTGGCACCAAGATTTGGAAGTTAAACAGCACTCTTAGAAAAACAGTGGGTCAAGGAGGAAATGACAAAAGAAATTAATAACTACCTTAAAACTAATGAAAATTATAACACAACATATCCAAACTTATGGGATGCAGCAAAAGCAATACTGATAGGGAAATTTATAGCCATAAATTCATACATCAAAAAAGAAGAAAGAGCTAAAATTGAATAACTAATTGTACAATTGGAGGAATTAGTGAAAAAAACAACAAACTAAATACAAAGGAAGAAGAAAGAAAGAAAGAACAAAGATCAGCACAGAACTAAATGAAATAGAAAAAAAGAAAGCACTTGAAAAAATGAGCAAAACCAAGAGCTGGTTTTTTGAGATCAATAAAATTGACAAACCGTTACCTAGACTAACAAAGAAAAAAAGAAGGAAGATGATGCATATATGCAAAATAAGAAATGAGAAAGGAGATATCAACATTGACCCCACAGAAATAAAGACTATTATAAAAGGATACTTTGAAAAACTATATTCCAAGAAAAAGGACAATTTAGAGGAAATGGACAAATTCCTAGAAACACATAAGCAGCTTACATTGATGAAAGAAGAAACTGATGATCTCAACAAACCAATCACAAGTAAAGAGATAGAATCAGTCATTAAAACCTCTCAACTAAGAAGAGCCTTGGGCCAGACAGCTTCACAGGTGAATTCTACCAAGCATTCCAGAAAAAACTAACACCAATCATGCTTAAACTCTTCCAAAAAATAAAAATACAAGGAACATTGCCTAACTCATTCTATGATGCCAACATTTCTCTAATACCAAAGCCAAAGACACCACAAGAAGGGAAAATTACAGACCAATCCCTCTAATGAACTTAGACATGAAAATCCTCAAAGAAATACTTGCTAATCATATTCAACAATACACTAAATAAATTATACACCATGCCCAAGCGAGATTCATTCCAGGTATGCAAGGATGGGTCAACATAGGAAAATCAATTAATGTAATACACCATATAAACAGACTGAAGGAAAAAGAATCACATGATCATATCTATAGATGCAGAAAAAGCATTTGACAAAATACAGCACACTTTCCTAAAAAAACAATGCAAAAGATCAGAATAGAGGGAAATTTTCTCAACATGATAAAGAGCATATATGAAAAACCCGCAGCTAACATCATTTACAATGTTGAAAATCTAAAATCTTTCTCTCTAAGATCAAGAAAAAAAGAAGGATGCCCACTATCAGCCCTTCTATTTAACATTGTCTTAGAACTACTTGCTCAAGCGCTGAGGGAAGAACCAGACATGAGAGCCATCCAAATTGGAAAGGAAGAAGTGAAAATTTCACTATTTGCAGATGATATGATCCTATTCATAGAAAACCCTGGGAAGTCTACAAGAAATCTTCTAGAACTCATAAATGAGTTCAGTAAAGTCACAGGTTACAAAATCAATATGCAATAATCAATACCATTTCTGTATACCAATAATGATTGATCTGAGGATGAAATCAGAAATCAAATACCATTTCCAATAGTAAATAAAAAAAAATAAAATACCTAGGAATAAATTTAAATAAAGATGTAAAGGACTTATACACAGAAAACTACAAACACTGCTCAAGGAAATCAAAGAAGACCGAAATAAATGGAAGAATATTCCCTGCCCATGGATAGGAAGACTAAATATCATTAAAATGTCTATCCTACCAAAACTGATCTATGGATTCAATGCAATCCCAATAAAAATCCACACAGCATTCTTTAATGAACTAGATAAACTTACTATGATATTTATTTGGAAAGTAAAGTGGTCCCAAATAGCCAAAGACATATTGAAAAAGAAAAATGAAATTGGAGGAATCACACTACCTGACTCCAAAACGTACTACAAAGCTACAGTTGTGAAAATGGCATCGTATTGACAGAAGGATAGACATACTGACCAATGGACTTAAAATGAGAGTTCTGATATAGATCCTCAAATAAACAGCCATATGGTATTCAACAAGGCCACCAAACCTCTCAACTGTGAGAGAATGGCCTCTTCAACAAATGGTGCCTGGAGAACTGGATAGCCATATTTAAAAGAATGAAAGAGGATTACCAATTCACACCTTTTACAAAAATCAACTCAAGATGGATGAAAGACCTAAATATAAGAGCCAAGACAATAAAGACTTTGGAAAGCAATGTAGGGAAGCATCTACAGGACCTTGTAATAGGAAACGGCTTCATGAACTTCACACCCAAAGCATGAGCAGCCAAAGAACAAATAGATAAATGGGCTTCCTCAAAATTAAAGCCTTCTGCACCTCAAAGGATTTTGTCAAGAAAGTGAAAAGAGAGTCTACACACTGGGAGAAAATATTTGGTAACCATATATCTTATGGGAGAAATATCCTGCATTTATAAAGAATTCCTATATCTTGAAAATAAAAAGACAAGCAACCCATTTAAAAAATGGGAAAAAGATTTGAACAGATGCTTCTCAAAAGAAGTTTTACAAATAGCTAAAAGGCACATGAAAAAAATGCTCAAAATCACTAGCTACTAGGGAAATGCAAGTCAAAACACAATGAGATACCATATTACTCCCATAATTCTGGCAGCTATCAAAAAATCAGAGATCTACAGGTGCTGGAGTGAATGTGGAGGAATGAGAACTCTCATCCACTGCTGGTTGGAATGCAGAAGGACCCAGCCATTCTGGAGGACAGTTTGGTAGTTTCTCAAAAAACTAGGTACAGATTTACCATATGAACCAGCAATTCCACTGCTGGGTATATACCCAGAAGATCTGAAAACAAGGACACAAGCTGATATACACACACCAATGTTCATAGCAGCACTATCCACTGTTGGCAAAAGTTGGAATCAATCCAAATGCCATCAAGAGATGAATGGATAAATAAAATGTGTATACATACAATGGAATACTGCTCAGCTCTAAGAACAAATACACTACAAACACATTTGATAACATGGATGAATCTTGAGAACTTTATATTGAGTGAAGTAACCCAGGCATTGAAGGACAAATACTACATGACCTCTCTGATAAGAAATAAGTAAACCAAGCTGTTTCAGAGAGATAGAAACAGATTCAGAGTGACTGGATGATATGCTTAAAGGAAGTTGGGGAGTAGAGAAAGGGTGCAAGCTGACACCTGCATGGGTGAAAGCTATGATAAGCTGAATATAAGTATTTGTATAGAGGAGGGATAAAATGGGGGCATAAGGATACCTCGAGGCAGGGCTTTGTGAGCATGAGGGGGGCTGGAGATGAAAGGATGGATCAGATGGCCCAATTTTTGGGGGGGATGGTGGGCAGAACATTTGAACATAGGAAACTGTCAGGTATGTGGTTGAAATAATAAATTAGAGAAAACTCTAGAAAATATAGTATGGAAGGTTACCTGTTTTAAGATGCTTAAGGGGGGGGTCTGACACATGGAAAGCTTCTAGGGAGAGTGTCATAATGGGTTATACTATTGGGTGGAGACCCATACAATGAGGGTGAAAGTATACCCACATCCTGGGGAGAACTGATGTTCTCAAATAGAGGGAATTTTACCTCTTGAGAGAATTGGTGGCTCCCAGTGGGTTAGGGCAGTCGAGTACGTCAAGCTCTCAACATTGTTGCAAGTATCTCTGAATATGGTCCTTCATGTAATGAAGATTGAATGTCACAGTGGGCCCTGAGAGGATGGGGAAAAAGGTGTTGAATAGATGGAATCAGTGTAACTGTGGGTCAATGGAAGTATTCCATAAGATCATGCAATGATGGATATAGGACATGTTAAATTACACCAAAAATGTATTAAAGTCTATAGGCTAAAATATAAATGATAATGTAAAACATAAGATAACTAAACATTTAGAAAATTGTATAGTCTAAAATATAAACCATAATGGAAACTCAAATGGAATCATGTTTGAAAGCTATTGTTTCAATATCTGTACATGAACTGCAGCAAATAGAATATGAACATGTAGAAAGATCAATGTTTGTGAACGGACAAAGGGTTTGATGTTGGATATGTGGGAGTACCATATATTGTATATGTGAATTATTGTGATCTAAAACTTATGTGAAGATAAACTTAATAGTTGGAAGAAGAAAAAAAAAGAAAGTATGTAGACACTGAGGAAGAAATGGAAGAAATTGCCTTGCCACGGTATCTGCAGGGCAACACCTACAGCAGTGATGAAAGGCAAAATGTTAAAACAAAACTTTCAGTTTTTCATTTTTTGATACTCCAATTTATTTTTCCTTTTTTAAATTTTTCTAAATTAGTATATATTCTGTATCTAACCTTTAAACCCATCATTATACACCATTTTGCTATTTATGGAATCTGGCAATATATTAGGCTTCCTTTCTAAAGAAGTTTTGGAGTACAGAAGGGTTCAACTATGGCAGGGGAGGAATACTGGTGTGGTGTGTTATTGAAAGGGGGCACGTGATTGGGAGGGAGTTCTCCACGGTGTGTACACAGGGTACATGAAAATGTTTGGGTATTTTCATAGTGGTTTCAGTTAAAAATGACAACTGAGGGAGTGCTGAGTTCCAATCCAGGGGAGCTCTATCACATTCCCAAATGAACAGCAACAATACCCCAAGTGCAATGTCAAAAACCAATAAAGATGGGCGGCCCAGCAATGAGCCCTTGATACTGGTGGCTACGATTATGAGCTTGTGTGCCTGAAATATGAACTAGGCGTAGAGCTGCCAGGTGCTGAAGAGTTACCTCCTGAGGACCTCCATGTTGCTCAAATGTGGTCACTAAGCCAAACTTAGCATGTAAATGCATTACCTTCCCCCCAGCATGGAACATGACTTCTGGGGATGAACCTCCCTGGTGCCAAGGCATTACTACCAAGCACCATTTGATGATGTAATTAGAAAAAGACCTTGAATAAAAGGGCCAACTCAGACCAGCAGAATATCTCAACCTACATGTAATATCAAGTGTTTAAAACTGCTTTTTGTCTTGGACAAAAGGGGGAAATGGAAAGGACAAATGAGTTTGTATGGCTATGATTCTCCAAAAACAGTTGGGAGGTCATCAATGGAGTAACGTTTATGCACATCTCAGCAGGGTCCCAGAGACAGCCAAAGTAGATAGAAACCCAGGTACTGGTTCTCCTGAGGGCTGCAGAGACCCTATGTTCATGGCAGATGGCTCTGCAGTTCAGTGCCATGTCAGTTGGCCCTGCTTTGAGTTTGCATTCCTGAGTGAGATGGAGTTAGACTCAGATGTGATCTTTCTACACATGCCTCTTCTGTTACTTTTACCAGACCTGTAGTTGGCTTTGGGTTTTGGGTATACTCAGGAGGCCTGAATCTCTGCACTGTCCATGTGACAGCCAGGCCCTGAGCCTCAGCAGGCTTGCAACTCCTACCCTCTGGTTTATTGCTTTTATCCTTGCCAGCTAACAGGGAGGTGAAGAAGGTCAACCACCACAGCAGGGAGCCAAGAGTGCCTACAACTGCAAGCAGGAGAATTGCATCCATCATCCATGTGGAATGTTAGTCCCTTCTTGATGTAGAGGTGGACTGGACAGAACCATCCCAGGGTCTACAGGATGGAGGAGTAGGATATAGATTAGAGTTGACTTACTGGTGTTCTGCTGGGGAACTATTGTGATTAGTAAGGGAAGAAATTGTAGTAGTGATGTGAAGAAAGTGGTCACGGTAGCTGCTGATGTTAGGGAGAAGGAAGAAAAGATATGATGTGGGTGCATTTTCAGGATTTGGAGTTGTCCTGGGTGATGATGCAGGACAGCTGCCGGACATTGTGTTTCCTGCCATGACCCACTGGGTGGACTGGAGAAGAGGGTAGATTACTATGTAGACCACTGTACATGCGGGACTGCAGTGCTCCAAAATGTATTTACCAGGTGCAGTGAATGTGCCATGATGATGCAAGAAGTTGTTGTTGTGGGAGGAGTGGGGTGAGGGTGGTGGGAGGTATAAAGGGGCCTGTTATTTTTTTAATGTAACATTTAAAAGAAAATAAAGAATAAAACTTCTACATACTTTAAGCATCTTTATTCTCAAAAATCCTCTTATCTCCTAATAACATATACAATTCCATGTGTTTATTATTTGTATTTAGTTTATGTTAATGAGACCATGCAATATTTGTCCTTTTGTGTCTGGCTTACTTCACTTAGTATAATGTCTTCAAGACTCATCCATGTTATCACATATGTCCCAATTTCATTTCTTCTTACTGCAGCATAATATTCCTTTGTATAGACCACATTTGTTTATACATTCAATCATGAAGGGACACTTGAGTTGTTTCCATCTTTTGGCAATTGTGAACAACTTTGCTATGAACATTGGTGTGCAGATGTCTGTTTATGGCCTAGTTTTTAGTTCATCTGGATATATTCCTTGTAGAGGAATTGCTGGATCATGTGACAGTTCTATATTTAGCTTCCTCAGGAACCTCCAAACTGTATTCCATGAAGGCTGCACCATTTTACACTCCCACCAACAGTGAAGGAGTGTTCCTGTTTCTCCACATCCTCTCCAGCACATATTGTTGTCTGTTTATTTTTTTTTTAATAATGGCCGTTCTATGTGGTGTTAAATGATATCTTATTGTTGTTTTAATTTGCATTTCCCTAATAGCTAGTGATATGAAACATTTATTCATGTGCTTTTTGGCCATTTGTATTTCCTCTTTGGAGAAATGTCTATTTAAATCTTTGGTCCATTTTTAAATTTATTGCTTGCTTTTTTATTGTTGTGTTGTATGATCTCTTTATATAGCATGGAAATCAAACCCTTATCAGATAATTGGTTTCCAAATATTTTCTCCCATTGTCTTGATGCCTTTTCACCTTCTTGATGAAGCCCTTTGAATCATAGAAATGTTTAAGTTTGAGGAGGTCCCATTTATCCATGTTTTCTTTTTTTGCTCGTGCTTTTGGTGTAAGGTTTATGAATCCTTCACCTACCACCAGGTCTTTTTTTTTTTTTTTGAGTGCAAGAACAGGTCTGCTTTATTACGGAAGTACACTTAGCTATATAGGGTTGGGTAGAGGGAGGGGCGTGATGAAGGGAGGGTTGGCTAAGGGGCGGCTGTGGACAGGCTGAAGCTGATGGATAGACCTGAGGTAAGCAGTTACTGGGGAAGAGGGCAGATTGTGGGTTGGCAATATGGGCGGGACTGGCAGGAAGGACGGCGGGGGCTGGAAGGGGAGGAGGGGTGGAGAAAGGTGGCAACAATTGCTCCTTTTGTTTTTAAAAGGAAATAGAGGCAACAAGTTTTGGTGCGCACTGTGGGTGTGAATAACTCGGTGTGTGCAGCAACAAAAGACAAGGATTATGAGGAGGAGGAGGAAAAGGAGGTTATAAGGACGGGTACTGGGATGAGACAAGGGGTAGTGGGAGACCCCGAGGACCGGCTGGCCATTAGCGGACAACATAGCATCTGGCCAGGACACATGTGCCCGCCATCAGGGTCGGCGCATGCCGGCGCCTGGTGCGCGCTGAGCCTTGCCAGCGAAACGGGCCCGTGATGTCCCCGAACCCCCCGCCCAAGGGGGAGGAGTAGTTGGGGAGAGGTGGGGGGAGGAAGATAAGAAGCTATAGGTGTGCGGTCTGGAGTAGGTGGCGCGGGCTGAAGGGGCGTGGTGGGTGGCTGTGGGGGGACTCAGCGGTGGCGAGGCGTTGGTAGTGGACTTGTACAAAGGAGCTGAACACTGCATTGGCTTGGTCTTTGGCAAGGTGGACTATCCTTCTGATGGCCCAGGGGCCCACAGTGAGGACTAAAAGGATAATGATATTTGGGCGGAGGCCGCGGGGGTTAACACCCTGAGGCTGCAAAGGCCCAAGTGGCAACAATGGCGCGCAAGTCCGGCACGCGCGCACAAGGTGTTTGCAAGTTTCAATGGGTAGGTCGGGGAAGAGCTTCCGGAAGGACCGCGCGGAGAAGTGGAATTGGGAATGCAGAAGCTTGGCTTGATTAACAAAGTCTCCAAGCCGTGGCCCGTCGGCAGGGCTTTCATGGAGGAGGACTGGGCTTACCTGGCAGCTTGACACAGAAGCATCAGCGAGGTCATTCCCTTGAGCCAGCGGTCCTGGTAGGCCAGAATGGCTTCTGATATGAGCAATGAACCAGGGCTGTTGCCTCGCCTCAAGCAGTCGCTGTACGAAGGCGAGTGCCCGATCGATGCTTGAGTCACCTGGTAGGAAAGTAGCAAGCGGGAGGCTGCGACACACCTGAAGAGTGTATAGGCTGTCAGTAAAGATGTTGAGAGGCTGGTCTGGGTGGAGATTGAGGACTGCAGCGACAGCTAGAAGCTCGCCCACTTGAACAGAAGAGTCATTTGTGAACAGCAGTTGCCATGGCTCAGGATTCTCAGGAGTGTATATGATGGCAGCAAATGCCGTTTTTGAGGCATCTGTGAAGGCAGTGATAGCAGAAGGGATCGGGTTCCGTGCGGGCAATGGACGGAACAGGTTGGAAAACGCAAATTGAGACATTCCCTGCCGCAATCGGTGATGAGGATAGTGGTTGTCAAAGGAGCCGCGAAAGAGCTCTACCAGGCTCTGCATTTGGGCATTGTTCATGATGAGGGAGGTAACTTCCTTGGCATCTAAAGGCCAAACAATGGTGTGTGGCGGGATGCCATACGTTTGTATGGAGAGAAGTACTAAGTCAGTGGCCAGCGCGATCCAGGCCCTTGTAAAAGGGCAGATTTTCAGGAGTTTGCTCTTTGACGTATGCAGAAAAAGGAGAGGGCCATCTTGCCACAAGAGACCTGTGGGAGTGATTGGCGTTGGCAGAACTAAAGCCAAGATTGGAAGGGTGGGGGAGAACCGCTCCAGGCGACACTGTTGCAGGGTGGCGCTGACTTGTTGGACGGCTTCTCGAGCCTCTGGAGTGATGATGCTGCTGCGAGTGGTCGCTGTTGGAGGGCTGTCCCTTGTCTGCAAAAGCTCGAAGAGAGGCTGCATTTGCGCTGTTGTGATGGGAAGCGCCGAGCGAAGCCAATTGATTTGCCCGTAGAGCTGTTGGAGCTCAGTTAATGTCATCTTCAGAGAGAGGTGGATTTTTGGGCTTGTGGGCTGGATAAACCAATGAAAATGAAAGCCTAAAAATTGAAAAGGAGGTTGGAGGTTTATTTTGTCTGATTGCACGGTAAGTCCGAGGCTTGAAAGTTTTGTCATCACTGCAGAGAGCAGGTCATTGAGGAGCGTGCTGGAGCTCGCTGCTAAGAGAAGGTCATCGATATAGTGGAGAATGTATGTTTGCTCTGGATGAAACTTTGAGCGCAGTGGCTCAATAGCATGGTTGACATAGAGCTGACATATGGTTGGGCTGTTCCGCATACCTTGCGGTAGCACTCGCCATTGGAATCGAAGCGCTGCGCCCTGGTTGTTGGTGCGTGGGACTGTAAACGCAAATCGTGGACAGTCTCGCGGGTGAAGAGGAATAGAGAAAAAGCAGTCCTTGATGTCGATGGTCGCCGCGTGAAAATGCTGGGGGACTGCGGTGGGAGGCGGGCATCCTGGCTGAGGTGACCCCATTGGCTTGATATGCTTGTTGATTTCGCGGAGATCGTGGAGAAGGCGGTATTTGCCAGTGCAGTGTTCTTTCTGCTAATGACAAAGACTGGTGAATTGTAGGGACTAGTGGATGACTCTATATGCCCTGCTTGTAGCTGCTCTTCGACGAGGGCAGAGAGAGCTTGCAGCTTGTGAGCTGGCAAGGGCCCCTGCTCGACCCAGATGGGCTCCTCTGTGTCCCATTCCAGAGGGATAGGGTCAGGTTTTGAGATGGGAGCAGTGGCCCCTAGAAGGGGGGGGCAGCGCAGCTGAGAAGGCTTCTGTGGTGATTCGGGCCTTTAGCTGGCTGAGGACATCTCTCCCCCATAAGATGGTTTGGACAGACGAGAGGACGAGTGGGCGAATTTGGCCTTCGTGGCCTTCTTGGTCACTCCAATGCAGAGGCTGGGATGTTTTCCAGGAGTTGGCGGCCCCAGTGGCGCTGATGACTTGAGGGCCAGTTTCCAGGGGCCAGTGATTGAATGCAGCGATTTCGAAGGGAACACAGGAGACTTCAGCGCCAGAATCCAGGAGCCCATTGAGCCATTGCCCATTGATTTTGAGCTCCAGTGAAGGTTTTTGGTGGCGTGTGATGGGCATTGTCCACATTATGGCTTGGGAATTTTTCTGGGGGCCTCTTGGGGGTGGGGCTGAGGCCTGCCCTGCTGGAAGTTTAAAGGCTGCTGGGAACCTTGGGCGGCACAGCAGTCGCGGGCCCAGTGATATCCTTTCCCACAACGCGGACATGGCGTAGGAGGGCCCCTTGGCCGTTGCAAAGGCGGGTCTGAGCGAGGCGCTGGGCCTGGCTGGGAGCACTCGCGGATGAAGTGGCCAGGCTGGCCGCACCGAAAGCAGATGGAAGTGGGGCTGGATGAAACAGCCATGGCAGAGGCAAAGGCAGCGGTGAGTGTTTTGACTTGTGGGTCGACGTCACGGCAAGCAAGGACCCATTCGTGCAGAGCTTTGTCACGTATGGGAAGGATTACGGCCCGGAACGGCGCAAGGCACCCGTCAATGACTAACTCTTTGGCTAACGCAAATTGGGCATCCTCGCTGGAAATTTTCTGCTGACAAGCTTCCAGGACGGGGGTGACAAATGCTGGGAAGGTCTCATTGGAGTCCTGAAGCAGCTGCGCAAGCTTGGTGGGCTGCTTGGTGGAAACTAGAGAGAATGACCGCTGGACGAGGACCTTTACCCGGTGCCAAAACCCTGGGTCAATTTCGAGATAAGAATGAGAGTTTGCATAATTGTTGGTGCCCGTGTATGCATCGGAGGGATCGAGGACGCCGGCCTGGGCATTCTCCATGATTTGCCGGTCAACAGCTGCTTGATAATGGGTGCAACATTCAATAAATTGACCCGATGTCAGGATGGCATGGGCTAGTGCAATCCAGTCATATGGGAGAACGAGTTGGGTCCCTAACTCCTCAAGTAGTTGCTGCGCATAAGGGCTGCCAATCCCGTCTTCCTTTACAGCTTTGCGGAGGGTTCTGACCTCTTCTGCTGTAAAGGGTAGCCAAGTTTGGGGTCGCTGTGGCGTGGGCTGTGGATTTAGTGGATACAGCTGAGGGGTTTGAGGAGGCGTGGCACCGGGGGCCGATGGAGCAGCCAAGGCAGGTGAAGGGCTATTGCCATATGGCGGCGGCAAGGGATAAGCGGAACACGGGTGAGAAAATGGCGGCTTAGCGGCTTCCAGGCGACAACAAAATGGCGGCAGGACCCTCCAGGTGCCAGCCAAGATGGCGGAGCAGCTCCATCCGGCGGCGGACAAAATGGCGTGGGGGGCGCTTCCGGTTTAGCGGAAGATTGCGACCCTGCAGTTTCCGGGCCTGAACTGGATGCTGGCTGGGCAGGAAGAGGCGGGTAGAGGCGGGAGGAGGAGGATACTGGCGGAGAAGAAGCCGGATGCATGCCATCTTGGGCAGAAATGGGGGAAGAAGGCGGAAGTCCGCCATCTTGGGGAGTGGCAGGAGTGGTTTCGGTCTGCTGCGGGGAGCTCGGGCGGGGAGGTTCGCGCTCGAGAGCAGCAGCAAGTTGGTTAGACAGAGAGTCAGTGTCAGCGGACTCATCGGGATCACAGTCTAGAGGCCGTTTGGGAGAAGCTTCATAAACGGCCTCGGTTGGGGCGCCAAGGAGACAAGCGCGAATGGCAACGAGAATGGGTAAGAGGCCTGTTGGGAAGGTGCGTTTCTCGTGCTCCATGGCGGAGGTGACTCGATCTATGAGTCGCGAATAGGTGTCCAGGCTCCAGAGTTGGCAGGTGGCGAGCCACGGATTAAAAGGGAGCAAGAGATCCCAGTACTTTTGGAGCTGCCACAAGGAGACACGGACTCCATTGGCATCGAGCAGGGCAGCGAGGGCCCTGACTTGCGGCGCCTGACGCAATGACAAAGAGGTGCACATGACGGGATAGGGACGGGACAACGGCGAGTGGTCCCTTGGGGCTCGTCCGGGTGAGGGGTCCCAACCTGGAAAGGAGGACAATCACAGCAGCAGCAGCAGCAGAGAGGGGCCGGGGGAGGAGCAGCCACGTTGGGTGCCAGTTGTAGCTGAGCGAGAGGGTTTCGTCCTCGCTCAGGCCCAAGAGTCGGGGGAGCTTGCTCCTGCCGAACCACCGGCGGGGGGTGCCCCAAGAGGGAGCACCGGTTCTCCAGGCGTGGGGGACGCGTGGTTGGGGAAAAACCATGGAGACCGCTTGAGCGCAAGAACAGGTCTCACCACCAGGTCTTGAAGATGTTTTCCTACATATTCCTCTAGAGGCTTTATTGTACTTCCTTTTATATTCAGGTCTTTGGTCGACTTTGAGTTTATTTTTGTATAATATGTGAGATAGGGGTCTTCTTTCTTTCTTTTGGCTATGGATATCCAGTTCTCCCAACAAAATTTTTTGAATAAGCTTTTCTTCCCCAACTGGGAGGGCTTGACAGGATTGTCAAAAATCACTTGGCCATAGATGTGAGTGTCTGTTTATGAACCATCAATTTGGTTCCATTGGTCTACGTGTCTATGTTTATGACAATACCATGTTGTTTTTACCACTGCAGCTAATTATATGATTTAAAGTCTGTAAGTGAGAGTCCTCCAACTTCACTTTTCCTTTTGAAAATGTTTTTGGCCTTTTGGGGACTCTTACACTTCCATATAGACTTGATAATTGTGTTTTCCATTTGCTAAAAAAAAAAATACTGGTGGAATTTTTATTTGTATTGCATTGAATCTGTATATCAATTTGGGTAGAATTGACTTCTTAATGATATTTAGTCTTCCAATCCATGAGCAAGAAATGTTATTCCAATTATTTAGGTGTTTTAAATTACTTTTTGCAATGCATTATAGTTTTCTGAATACAAGGGTTTTGCATCCTAGGTTAAGTTTATTCCTAAATATTTGATTCTTTTTGTTGCTATTGTACATGGAGTGTTTTTCTTGACTTCCTCCTCAGATTGTGCATTTTTCATGTAAAGAAACACTACTGATTTTTGCTTATTGATCTTGAATACTGACACTCTACTGAAATAATTTATTAGCTCTAGCAGCTTTGTTGTAGATTTTTCAGGACTTTCTAGATATATAATCATCATCTGCGAATAGTGAAAATTTTAATTCTTCTTTTCCAATTTGCATGCCTTTTATTTCTTTTTCTTGTCTAATTGCTTTAGCTAGAAACTCTACCACTACATTGAAGAACAATGTGGTTAGTGAGCATCCTTGTCCTTTCCCTGGTGTCAATCAGAAAGTTTTCAGTCTTTCACCATTGAATACAATGTTAGCTGTGGGTTTTTCTTATATGGCTTTTATCATGTCGAGAAGTTTCCTTCAATTCCTATTTCTTTGCGTATTTTTCTCAAGAAAGGATACTGTATTTTGTCAGATGCCTTTTCTGTGTCAATGATAAGATCATGTGATTTTTCTTCTTTGACTTATTAATGTGGTATATTACGCTGATTGACTTTCTTGTGTTGAACCAGCCTTACATGCCTTGTATATAATCCACTTGATAAAGAAGGATAATTCTTTTAATGTGTTGTTCAATTTGATTACCAAGTATTTTATTGAGGATTTTTGCATCTATATTCATTAGAGAAATGGGCCTATAACTTTATTTTTTTGTAATAGCTTTATTTGGCTTTAGTGTTAGGGTGATATTGGTTTCATAGAATGAGTTTTGTAGCATTCCTTCTTGTTCAATTTTTTGGAAGAACTTGAGTCACATTGGTATTAAATCTTCTTTGAATGCTTGGTAGTACTCACCTGTGAAACTGTCTGGTCAAGGGCTTTTCATTTTGGGGAACTGTTAAATGACTGTTTCAATCTCTTTACTTGTGATTGGTTTGTTGAGTCTTCTATTTCTTTGAGCATCAGTGTAGGTTGTTTGTACATTCTTAGGAAGTTTTCTATTTTATCTACATTGTCTAGTTTTTTTAGCATAAAAGTAGCATAAAATTGTTCATACTCCCCCTAAAATGAACTACAAAAACCATACAGTCTGACTCATGCCTATCTATTCTCACTTCTCCCTCCTCATTGGATTCCAGAGCCTCTGTCTTCTTCAGTGCACCTGTCAAACTTGGGGTCTATGCTCAGCTTGTCCCCATGCTTGTAATATCATTTTCTACATCTATGTCCCCTTTCCCTGCCTAGTCTCAATTCCTACTCCTCCTCAAGGTATCTTCTCTAATTTCCTTACCATGGAAGGGTTTTTCTTATTGCCATATCCAGATTAGGGCATCCCATTCTATTTTCTCATTGCATCCTGAATCGCCCTTCAAAGGCCAATGCCAACAATTGATCTTTTCAGTTAGACTAATGAGGACAGTTTCTGGCTCTATGGTATTCAATTTTGTATCTTCATGGAATAAATACTTAAGGTGTATTAATGCAGACATGTTGAATGAATGAACATACACACACAAATGAAATGCACACATAGTATCACACTTTTATACATTCACAAAATTTATTCAATTAACATATTGATGTCTAGTGTGCACAAGGTGTTGTGCACAGGAAACATTTCCTCTGTAGGCTTAAAGAGTAAAATGCATAATGTCATTTCAATGTCAGGGTAAATTCAGGTCCAGTCATTCAGTACTAGTGACTATAAATTATACCAGGTTAAATGTGATTCAGAAGTAGAGTGATTAAAAATCTGATCCCATCTTCCACTTTAGTACTTCCAGTAAGCAAGTATATTCATTTTTAATGCATTCAGGTGAAAGAGGGGTACAAAAATTGTTTTAATATGATACCTAAAATGACTGGGCAAGAGCTATACAATGGTCCATTCCACCATTCATACACCACATGGTTTTCACACCTGGTCCATGCTATTTCCTCAATAAACTACTTGTCTGTGCCTGCCATTGTTTCTGCAGCCTCTAGTAATGGAAAAATGCTGTGTTTCTTGGTACAGAAGTCAGTTAAAGTTTATGTATCAGCTTGGTCTCCATGTCTTGACTGCGAGCACCTCTAGGGCTAGGGGCAACAGGGTATTCATCTGTGCACTGTTTGCACTGCAAACTATTCTGATGTTGGGGAATTATTGGTTTCTGAGTCCAAAAGCTGGAATCTCAGAAACCAAAGTTATGGACACCCAGTGTGCTACAGATGTGGCCCGATCAAAGCTTTGCTTATTATTCAATCAAGTAAAAGTGAAACCTCTGAATCAATTTAATCTAATATGCCCAGAGGAGCTGACCAGTTCACAAACAAAATCTAACATCTATTTTTGGAATTCATAATCAATATCAAACTGCTACAGAGTGTGTCCAGAAACAGAACTTATATGTAGGTATTTATTATCCTCAATATATAGCAATTCAAATATGTGGAAAAATAAGGAATATTCCCAAAATGTTGTTGGATCTTTAAAATAACCACAGACAGAAGAAAGGAGGGAAACCTTTATCATGCATTCCACGATAATTAGGAAAAAAGGAAATTTATAAACAAAAAACTGAAAACCAAAGTGGAAGTCTATTCAAATGTATTCTAAACATACAAAACTAACTAGAATATGAGTATTCAATATTAGATTTAATGTAATGAAAAAGGACAAAAAAATGTAATTTAATGTTGAAAAGTTGGATGATGTGACTGTCATTCTCCTGACATTATTAGAGAAAAAATGTGATTCACTTCTTAATTGGTGAAGGTAAATGCAAACATGGTGTTGATTTTCTTCAGGCATTCTATTTATTGCAGGACAATATTCAGTTACAACTTAAGAAGTCTTATTGTCCACAGAATATGTTCTATACCATAATCCATGGTGAGTGTTCCTATCTGGTCTTAATAAAATAATATAGCACCTAGGAGCAAAGATGTAGCCTAGTAATCCAGCACGGGAAGCCAAGCTGGAGAAGATTTCAATGGCTGCCATGACCTTCCCCTTGGTGCTGTGGTAGACAGAGAGGAAACTGACCCAAACCCTGCAGAACACCAGCATGGTGTCAAGCAGGTTCCTGGCCATGAAAGCTACATTGAAACTCCAGAGGGCCAAGCAGCCCAGGTATCCCAGGACACAGTAGAAGGCAGTAGCTGAGCCCTTAAGACACTCAATGGTAATATAACCAGGCTCAGTGTGTGCATCTTTATCAATGAATGGGGGAGAGGTTCTGAACCAGATTCCAGAGAGTATCATCTGGATTAGGGAGCAAATGGAAATAGCAAAGTTAGGTGGCCCTGATTCCAAACACTGCCTCATCCTTCTCCCTAGAGCAGGGACCTTGAATTCCAGAACCACAGTGATTGTTTTGGCCAAAACAGTGGGCACAGCCACTGCAAAAACAATTCTAAATGTGATTTGTCAGAGGATGCAGATGGCTGTGTTGGGATAAATGATGAAGAGCAAGGAGCATAGGAAACACAGGGTAAGTGAGATAAGCGGGATGTAGCTGAGGATCCATTTATTGGCCTTGACGGTGGGAGTGTCTTGGTGCTTCACAAAGACCGCAAGAGTAACAGTAGTGAGGAAAGAGAAGCAAAGAGCTGTGCAGACCAGAGTCAACCCCAAAGGGTCTTTTGGAGGGAATGAGTTCTCTCATTGTTTGCATTCTGATGATCTGGACACTTCACACAGTGTTCTACATCTGGTGAGAAATGCAAAGTGTCATCAGCCCATGTTCAGTAATTCTCACTTATTCACTTGACCCAAAAGAATAACATTTGACAATTTCAGCCAAATTTGTCCAGCTTGTGATGATTTTAAATAAACCTGTGCTTTAATGTGCTTGTTGTTCCTTCCCTAAACTTTCTCTTAGACCTCTGGCTTTCTTTTAAACATTCAGTCCATCAATTTGATAACAGTGTAATTTATTTACTGTTGAGCTTCCATTCTTTTCTTGTCCACACATCATACTTTTTCTAGTGGATTTTCTGCTTGTTTCTGTAGATGGTCCCTGTATAATTTTGATGTAATTCACTATTGACTAGATCTATGTTAAATAATTTATTCCACTTGTGGCTTGACCATTCATTGCCAAACAGAAAATATCAGTATTAATGTAATTAACATTCATTAAACTTTTCCTTTAAGGTTGATGATATATGATGATACATGTCTTATTAAACAAATTTTCTCCTTTGAAAATGAAAACATTCTTCTCCTTTTTGTTTCTTTAAGGTTTTCATTTTTACATTTAGAATTACAATTTTCCTGATATTGATGAATCTGCATGTGACCAATTTGTTTCTAGATATGTCATTTGGTTCATTTTATTTCCTTTTTATCCTTATGATGAAACAACATTATAGTGACTTAAAAAAAGAAACAGGTAGAATATACATTCCCATTTCACTCCTTGTTTTAAAGTTTGTCTTAGCAAAGCTTTTTGAAAATGATCTCATAGGAATGATTTAATAAGTTGTAATTGCCCCATAAAGTTGTGATTGTGATAACAATTGCATTGACTCAGTCAATCAATTTGGAGAATAATGATATCTTTACAATATTGAGTCCTTTCAATTATGAACATGCTTCATCCCTCCATTTATTTAGTTTTCTTTAAATTTTTCTTGATACCTTTATTATACAGAAGTCTTTCCAAACTTTCCTAAATATTACTTTTAGGCATTTAATACTTTCAAGATATTTTAAATATCATCTTTGGAAGTTTCATTTTATAAAGCCCTATGAGTTGCATATATAAGAAGCTTTTATATTACCCTTGTATTCAGACCACTAAACTGAGTTTATAAAATCTTCCAGATCTTCAACTTATGCAATAAACTCCTTTCCAAATTATGTCAATTTTACTTTATCCTTTCAAATAATTATTCCTTCCAATCTTTTTCTTGCCAATATTGCTTTGGGAAGGATCTCCAGTGCATTGTTAGATGTGTTAATATTGAAAATTTTTGTTTTGTTATTGATCTCCCAGGCATGAAATACTTCAATATGATGTGAAATTTGTGTTAGTTTTCAGGAAGTATCTTTTAAAGGATGAAGATGGTTCTTCTCAATTTTTATTTGATAAGTTATGCTTTTGTTGTCTGTTCTAAAATCACTGGTGGGTGTTGAATTTTATTAAGTATTTTTCTTCATTCACTGAGATGACAGTTTCTACTTTTCAGGGAGT
Source organism: Dasypus novemcinctus (assembly GCF_030445035.2). Lineage (NCBI taxonomy): Eukaryota > Metazoa > Chordata > Mammalia > Cingulata > Dasypodidae > Dasypus > Dasypus novemcinctus. The sequence goes on from NW_026688158.1 coordinate 632,757, forward strand.
ACATATACTGAATTACCTTGCTTTGCCATGATAAATCCTCTTTATAAAATATTGCTGGAATTAGAGTGCAGATTATTTTTTTATGATATGTGAGCTTATGTTTAAAAAACTAGAAACCTGTAAATTTCCTATTTTTAATGGCCTTATAAGATTTTGATACAAATGTTAAGCCGTAATCATAAATGGAGATATTTTCCCATTTTTTTCCTATTCCTTGGAAAAGTTTGAGTAAATAAGTATTATTTTTTCCTTGAAAGTTTAGTGGAATTCCCCAATAAGGCCATTGGTCAATATGAAAATTTATGAGAATGTTTTAATCTATAGATTCAATCACTGAAGAAGATATGAATCTTTTCAGATTTTTTATTTTGGGGGCCTATTTTTTGGCAACTTTTATTTTTCTAGGAATAGGTGAATATCATTTATTTTTTTGTCTTTATTTTTTAATATTACATTAAAAAATATGAGGTCCCCATACACCCCCCAACCCCCTCACCCCACTTCCCCCCCATAACAACAACCTCCTCCATCATCATGATACATTCATTGCATTTGGTGAATACATCTCTGAGCACCACTGCACCTCATGGTCAATGGTCCACATCATAGCTCACACTCTCCCATATTCCACCCACTGGGCCATGGGGGGACATACAATGTCTGGTAACTGTCCATGCAGCACCACCCAGGACAACCTCAAGTCCTGAAAATGCCCCCACATCTCATCTCTTCCTCCCATTCCCTACCCCCAGCAGCCACCATGGCCGCTTTCTCTACACCAGTGCCACATTTTCTTCGATTACTAATCACAATATTTCATGAATAGAAAATCAGTAAGTCCACTCTAATCCATACTCTATTCGTCCATCCTGTGGACCTTGGAATGGTTGTGTCCACTCCACATCTATATCAACAGGAGAGGCTTGTGAACAAAGATCACATCTGAGTCCAGCTCCATCACACAGAAACACAAACTCCAAAGTAGGGCCAACTGACATGGCACTAAACTCCAAGTGCCATGACCATAGGACCTGTGGATCTCTGTAGCCCTCCAAAGAACCAATACCTGGGGTTGTATCTACTTTATCTGTCACTGGAACTCTGCTGAGGAATGCATAAGGGCAACCCCTTTGATAATCTCCTGGATCTTTTTGGAGACTCACAGCCATATAGACTAATTTGTCCTTTCCATTTCCCCCTTTGATTCAGGTCACACAGCATTTTTAACTCCTGGTTTTATATGTAGATTGAGATATTTTGCTGGTGCGAGTTGACCTTTTATTCAAGGTCATTTTCTAGTTACATCATCAGCTGGTACTTGGTAGTAATCCCTCCATGCCAGGGAGGCTCATTCCTGGGAGTCATGTCCCAATCTGAGGGGGAGGCAACACATTTACATGCTGAGTTTGGCTTCAAGACTGGCCACATTTGAGCAACACGAAGGCTCTCAGGAGGTAACTCTTAGGCACCCTGCAGCTCTAGGCCTTATTCTTATTTCAGGTGCACAGGCTCACAAGCATAATCATTAGTATCAAGGGCTCATTGTTGGACCTTACTTATTTTTTGGTCTTTTCTATTGCACTTGGGGGATTGTTACTGTTCCTTTAGGGGCTGTGGTAGAGCTCCCCTGGCTAGGAACTCAGCACTCCCTCAGTTGTTTTTAATTGTATCCACTATGAAAATATCCAAACATTTTTATGTACCCTGGATATATGCCCTGTAGAACATCCTGCCAACCATGTGTCCCCTGTCAATAACATCCCACACCAGTATTCCTCCCCTGCCATTGATGAACCTCTCTGTGATCCAAAACATCATGAAAAGTGAAACCCAATATATTGCCAGGTTCCATTAATAGTAAAATGGAATATAGTGATGAGTTTAAAGGTTAGATATAGAATACATATTAACTTGGAAAAATTAAGGTAAAAATAAATTGGGGTATCAAAAAATTTAAAAATGCAAAAGCTTTGTTTTGGATGTTTTACCTTCCGTCACTGCATGCATGTTGCCCTGTATGCAAATAGGCAAGGCAAGTACTTCCGTCTTTTCCTCAGTGTCTATGTCCTCTCTTTTTCTTTTCTTTTCTCCTAACTATTGAGCTTCTCTTCACAAGAGCCCTAGATCACAGTAATTCATATATACATTATATACAGTACTCCCACACATCCACCATAAAACCTTCTCAGTTCCACGGTGATATTCTAATAACTTATTCATATCATATTTACTGAAACTGATGTACAGACTCTGAGACAATAGCTTTCAAACAAAGTGACATCTGTGCTTACATCGTGGTCCATACTTTAGGATACACAGGTTTCTAAATTTTTAGTTATCCTATGTTTTACATTATGGTTTACATTATTAGTCTGTCGTCCCCTATATGTTTATGGTGTAATATTACATGTTTTATATCCATCCTTGTGTACTCTCACGAAACTCCTCTCTTATCCCTACATTTACCTTGGTTCTATCCATTCAACATCCATTTTCCCCTCCCCTTGTGGCCCAAAGTGACAGTCAACCTCCATTTCCCAAGGAGCCACGTACAGAGATACTTGCAACAGTGTTCAGGGCCTGACTTGCTCAGCTGCCCTAATGCCCTGGGAGCCACCCTTTCTCTCAAGAGATACAGTTCCCTCTATTTGATGGCATTAGTCCTCCCCCGGATGTGGGTCCACCCTCACTCTCACTCCTTGGGTCTCTACCCAATGGTGCAACCCACCCTGGCAAAATGAGCATTCAGACATTCCCCAGGAGTCCATCCCGCATCAGACCTTCCCCTCCGAGCATCCTAAACAGGTAACACTCCTGATTATATTTTGATACGATTTTCTCAGTATTTTACTCTTAACCAACACCTGACTCTCTCCTATGTTCATATGTTGCCCCTCCCTCCTCCCAATTTTTGGGCAATATTACCCATCCACCCATCCCTAGCCCCCCTCAAATCTGCAAAGCCCCACCCAAAGGCAACCCCTTGCCCCCATTTTATCTCTTCTTTGTGCTCATACTTACCATCAGCTCATCATAGATTTCACACCTGCAGACGTGGGCTCACATCCTTCCTCCACCCCCCGATTTCCTGTAAGCCTATCTTCCAGTCTCTAGCTCTTTGAGGCAGCTTGCTTATTTCATATCATTGAGGTCATGTAGTATTTGTCCTTCAATGCCTGGGTTGCTTCACTCAACATAAGGTTCTCAAGATTCATCCATGTTATCACGTGTGTTTGTAGTGTATTTGTTCTTACAGCTGCAGAGTATTCCATTGTATGTATATACCTCATTTTATTGATCCACTCGTCTGTTGATGGGCATTTGGGTTGATTCCAACTTTTGGCGATAGTGAACAATACTGCTATGAACATTGGTGTGCATATATTGGTTTGTGTCCTTGTTTTCTGTTCTGCTGGGTATATACCCAGGAGTGGTTTTGCTGGGTCATATGGCAAATCTATGGTTAGTTTTTTGAGAAACCACCAAACTATCATCCAGAATGGCTGGATCCTTCTGCATTCCCACCAGCAGTGGATGAGTGTTCCCCTTTCTTCACATCCTCTCCAGCATTTGTAGTCTTCTGTTTTTTTCATAGCTGCCAATCTTATGGGAATAAGATGGTATCTCATTGTAATTTTGATTTGCATTTCCCTGATAGCTAGAGATTTGGAGCATTTTTTCATGTGCTTTTTAGCCATTTGTATTTCTTCTATGGAAAAGTTCTGTTTAAATCTTTTTCCCATTTCTTAACGGGTTGTTTATCTTTTTATTTTCAAGATATATGAGTTCTTTATATATGCAAGTTATAAGTCTCTTATCAGATATATGGTTACCAAATATTTTCTCCCATTGTGTGGGTTCCCTTTTTACTTTCTTGACAAACTCCTTTGAGGTGCAGAAGGCTTTAATTTTGAGGAAGTCCCATTTATCTATTAGTTCTTTTGCTGCTCGTACTTTTGGTGTGATATTCATGAAGCCATTTTCTATTACAAGGTCCTGTAGATGTTTCCCTACACTGCTTTCTAAGGTCTTTATGGTCTTGGGTCTTATATTTAGGTCTTTGATCGATCTTGAGTTGATCTTTGTATAAGGTGTGAGATGGTAATCCTCTTTCATTCTTCTACATCTGGAGATCTAGTTCTCCAGACACCATTTGTTGAATAGGCCATTCTCTCCCAGTTGAGAGGGTTTGGTGGCTTTATCACATATTATATGGCTATATATATGAGGTTCTATATCATAACTTTCAATTCAATTCCATTGGTCTGTGTGTCTCTCCTTATGCCAATACCATGCTGTTTTCACTACTGTTGCTTTGTAGTATGTTTTGAAGTCAGGAAGTGTGATTCCTCTAATTTCGTTTTTCATTTTCAATATGTCCTTGGCTATTTGGGCCTCTTTCTTTCTAAATAAATTTCATAGTTAGTTTTTCTAGTTCCTTAAAGAAGGCTGTTTGGTTTTATTGGGATTGCATTGAATGTGTAGATCAGTTTTGGTAGAATAGACATCTTAGTAATATTTAGTCTTCCTATCCATGAACAGGGAATATTCTTCCATTTATTTAGGTCTTCTTTGATTTCCTTGAACAGTCTTGTATAGTTCTCAGTGTATAAGTTTTTTACATCTTTAGTTAAATTTATTCCTAAATATTTTATTTTTTTACTTACTATTGTAAATGGTATTTGTTTCCTGATTTCCTCCTGATCTTGCTCATTATTGGTGTACAAAAATGCTACTGATTTTTGCACATTGAACTTATAACCTGCGATTTTACTAAACTCTTTTATGAGTCCTGGAAGCTTTGTTGTAGATCTCTCAGGGTTTTCTATGTATAGGATCATGTCATCTTCAAATAATGAAATTTTGATTTCTTCCTTTCCAATTTGAATACCTTTTATGTCTGGTTCTTGCCTCAGTGTTTTAGCAAGTACTTCTAAGACAATGTTAAATAGAAGGGGAGACAATGGGCATCCTTGTCTTGTTCCTGACTTTAGAGAGAAGGAATTTAGGATTTCTCCATTGTAAACGATGTTGGCTGTGGGTTTTTCATATATACTCTTTATCATGTTCAAAAAATTTCCTTGTATTCTGATCTTTTGGAGGATTTTTATCAAGAAAGTGTGCTGTATTTTGTCACATGGTTTTTCTGCATCTATAGTTATAATCATGTGATTTTTTTCCTTCAATCTATTTATATGGTGTATTACATTGATTGATTTTCTTATGTTGAACCATCCTTGCATACCTGGAATGAATCTCACTTGGTCATGGTGTATAATTCGTTTAATGTGTGGTTGAATACAATTAGCAAGTATTTTGTTAAGTATTTTTGCGTCTAGGTTCATTAGAGAAATTGGTCTGTCATTTTCTTTTCTTGTGGTGTATTTGTTTGGCTTTGGTACTAGGGTAATGTTGGCATCACAGAAGGAGTTCAGCAATGTTCCTTCTGTTTCAATTTTTTGGAATAGTTTCAGCAGGATTGGTGTTTGTTCTTTCTGGAAGGTTTTGTAGAATTCACCTGTGAAGCCATCTTGCCCTGGGCTCTTCTTAGTTGGGAGGTTTTTAATGACTGATTCTATCTCTTTACTAGTGATTGGTTTGTTGAGATCATCAATTTCTTCTTTTGTCAATATGGGCTGCTTATGTGTTTCTAGGAATTTGTCCATTTCCTCTGAATTCTCATTTTTGTTGGAATATAGTTTTTTCAAAGTATCCTCTTATGATAGTCTTTATTTCTGTGGGGTCAGTGGTAATATCGCCTTTCTCATTTCTTATTTTGTGTATTTGCATCTTTTTTCTTTTTTTACTTTTAGTCTCGCTAAAGGTTTGTCAATTTTATTGATCTTCTCAAAAAAACAGCTCTTGGTCTTGTTGATCGTTTCAAGTACTTTCTTATTTTTTATTTTGTTTAGTTCTGCTCTTATCTTTGTTATTTCCTTCCTTCTTCTTCCTATTAGATTACTTTGTTGTTGTTTTTCTAATTCCTCCAAATGTGCAGTTAGTTCTTAAATTTTTGCTCTTTCTTCTTTTTGATATATGAATTTATGGCTATCAATTTCCATCTCAGTACTGCTTTTGCAGCATCCCATAAATTTTTGTACGTTGTGTTATCATTATCATTTGTTTCAAGGTAGTCTTTGATTTCTTTTGAGATTTCCTCTTTTACCCACTGTTTTTCTAAGAGTGTGCTGTTTAATTTCCAAATCATGGTCTGAAATCTGGGCCTCTGACCCTTGCAAATTTCCAGCTTCACTCCACTGTGGTCAGAGATATTATTTTGTATGATTTCGATCTTTCTGAATTCATTAAGCCTTTCTTTGTGGCCTAGCATATGGTCTATCCTGGAGAATGATCCATGTGCACTTGAGAAAAATGTATATCCTGCTGTGTTTGGTGTAATGATCTATATATGTCTATTAGATCCAGCTCCTCTAATATACTGTTCAAATGTTTTGTTTCTTTAGTGATTCTCTTTTGAGATGTTCTGTCCAGAGTTGATAGTGGTGTATTAAAATCCCCCACTATAATTGTAGATGCATCTATTCTTTCACTTAGTTTTTCCAGCATTTGCCTCACGTATTTAGAGGCTCCCTTGTTAGGAGCATAAATATTTATGATTGTTTGATCTTCTTGACAGATTTTCCCTTTTACTAAAATGTAGTATCCTTCTTTGTCTCTCAACATTGTTTTGCATTTAAAGTCTATTTTGTCTAATATTAATATAGCTACTCCTGCAATTTTTTGATTATTGTTTGCTTGTAAGATTATTTTCCAACCATCCACTTTCAACCTCCATGAGTCTCTGGGTCTAAGATGTGTCTCTTGTAGACAGCATATAGATGGGTCATATTTCCTTATCCAATGTCCCAGTCTGAATCTTTTGATAGGTGAGTTAAGTCCGTTGACATTCAGTGTTATCACTTTCAAGGAATTATTTGTGTTAGCCATATTTTGATTGCAGTTGTGTTTGTCATATTTTGTGTGCTTTATTTTCCCTTGTCTTTTTGTCTTTTTTGTTGCTCTTACACTCTCCTCGAACTCTGCCTGTCCTGTTTTCTCCTTTCTTCCTGCAGAATTCTCTTTAGAATTTCTTAAAGGGGAGGTTTCTTGTTGTTCTAGATATGTGCATGTACACATCTTAGTATATACACATATATTTCCTTACACTCTCTGCAGAGAGGCCCTCAAGGCTGCAGTAACAATGAGCAGAGATAATGCCCAGACTTTAGGTTTTAAAACCATTCTCCAATAAATGCCTTCTTAGAGAAATTGCTCTTTCTAGGAAAGAAATATGCAAGAAGGATCTGGAATATTTTGTAGTACCAAAAAGTATAGATGTAAAATAAACCCATCAATGATAGGGTTATAGTAAAGAGCAATAGGATGCACTGCAAAGATCTACCATGGCTAAAAAGTAGAACAAATTGAAAATCAACAACAAAAGTAGTATCGTATCACACCCCAAAGTTTGAAATAAATGTCAGGACTCAATCCTGTCAGAATTGAGCCAACTTCCCTCGAGAGTCTGTAGGACTTGGGTGGTCTTTGCCATGTTTACTACCTTTTGTCTCCCAGCTCTGAAACCTTCAACTAAGGCCCTATGGAAAGTTTCTAAACAGTTGGGCCTGGTCATGTCATTGGGATCCCATTGGGGGTCCTTGTCTGGGACCTGAGTGTGGGCATATTGATCCCTGTCCAGGCTTCCACCAGATGGGTGCTCTTTAAGCCAGGTGAAAGCTCCTTTTGTGACTCACATTCTCTCCTTGAAGTTGAGTAAGGTCATAAGGAGCTGCTTACAGTCAGTCAGCCCAGGTGGGTTTGCAGGTTTGAATGATAGACTGGAAGAGTTCCATCATGACCTGAGGCTTCTCCAGGTATGTGGGGTGTGACTTTTCCAGATAAAGAAATCTGTAGTAGTGAAGTGTCCTCCTTGTATATGGTCATCAGCATCATAATAAATTGGAGTCCAGGCTTCAGAGAGAGGGAGCTGCAGGGTGGCCCTTCTCCCTGCTCCACCTGTCCCTGAGGCTCCTCGTGGTCTGAGTTGCTATCTTTCAGGGACTCCTCCTGAGTGATGGCAGCACTATGCTGCCAGTGGTCAAGATTGGTGGAGACAGCCATTGCAGAGGTGCAGAGGCTGCACTGTTTGGAGAAGCAGCTGTGGGAGTGGCTGTGGGAGGGGCTGGGCCATGTTGCTTGGAGAAATTGCCAGCAGAACCTGCTGTGGGAGCGGCTGCTGCAGCAGCTGCGCTGTGTTGCTTGGAGAAAGCAGCTGCGAAACCGGCTGTGGAAACAGCTGCAGGAGCAGCTGGCTCCTGTTTCTTGGAGAAAGTGGCCGTGGAACTGAACCTGCTGTGGAAAGGACTGTGGGAGTGGCTGTAGGAACAGCTGGGCTGTGTTGCTTGGAGAAAGCAGCTGCAGAATCGGCTGTGGGAATGGCTGTGGAAGCGGCTGCAGGAATGGCTGCAAGGTAGAGCTGCTCAGGGAGGACGGTGGGTGTGGGGGCAGTGAGGTCACGCTGTTCAGGAAGGATGCCAGTGGAGACAGCTGTCAGGGTAGCGAGGTCATGCTGCTCAGGGAGGACGGCAGTGGAGATGGCAGTCGGGGCAGCGAGGTTGCGTTGCTTGGGAAAATTGGCTCATCGCCACTCCTCGGCACTGGCACTGTAGGAACAATCTCATAAGTTGGTGGCCCCTCTAGAATGGGTGGGTTGTCACTAGATTTGGGGCTTACTTTCTCTGGACCCTTTGCAAGGCACCTGTTTGGCCTGGTTCCTGAGACAGCACCTGTGGGCTTTTGTATCAGGCAAATCCTGGCTTCCTTACTCACCCTTAACTAGGGCGAACTTTGACTTGCAGTGTCCTGCCAGGCATCAATGTAGGGGAAGTGGCCAGGGCACTCTGGTTTTCTCGTTAACATCTCATGGACTTTACAGATGATCCGGGGTCAAAGGTGCCCTCCTGGGGCCAGCCCATGCCAAAAGCCAGCCATTGTAGTTCACAAAGCATTCTAACATTTCCTGGTTAGAACTTTATGCCACATCTTTGTGGAAAACTCAGGGAAAGTTTTTCTGCATATAACTTAATGGGGTCCTACTTTCTGTGCTTCCCATGTTTCCTCTGTGTGTTGACACTGCACAACACTCACTCAGCCTTTTGTTTCAACCATCCCCAGCTGTGTCCATTGTGGGAACACAAGGCGCCTCTTAGCCTAAGCAAGTCAGTATAAGCTCGGGACTCGGAAGAGGGTTTTTTTTCAGGGAGGTGCCCCAGACTGCCCTTGACCAGAGCGGTTACCACAGAACTGTGGATCTTATCATGTGCTTTTTGGCCATTTGTATTTCTTCCTTAGAGATATATACAAAGAATACTCAAAACTCAACCATATATATTTTCCTGTTTCTATCATTGATGGAGAATTAAAAATGAAACATAACACATGAATCTATTTTCCTGGTTAATCATAAGCATGTCTAACCTAGTACAGCTCATGATTAAATGTCTCATTGTGTGTTTGCAGCAGGCTGTGTTCTGAATGTCACAGTTACTTTCAATGGGGAGAAAAATGAAGGAAGGAAGCTTCTTCTCTGACCATTAGAAAAAACCTCAACCATGAGAATACAAACATTCTAATTTTAGAAATAGCTAAGTGATCCTAATAGTACCTTTTAAAAAAATACATAGGTAGGAAAAAATATATGAAAAAAAGTTCTACATATTAGCCATGAGGTCAATGCAAATTAGAACCTCATAGGACAACACTACCACTAGTTTGAAAAAAATGAGAATATCAAATAGTGGCATGAATGCAGAACAACAGGAACTCATATGTTTTACTCATATGAATACCAAACAAAACAAAACTGCCACTTTGGAATATAATATCAGTTTCTTCTAAAGTAAATCATACACTTAACAAATAGTCCTTTAGTCCCACTTGTACATATTTACTCAAGAGAATGGAAAATATTTCCACATACAATCTTGTACAAAAATCTTTAAGCAGCTGTTTTCTTGGTCACAAGAACTCAAAAAAATAAAAATAAAAATGATCATGAACAGGGTGAAAAATAGAGGAATGAGGAGAAAGGGCAGCCTGGTAAGTGTAACTGGGAGTGTGAGTGGCCCCTCTCATCCCAGAAAGAAAAGAGACTGAGGTAATTGACTCCTAACACTAAAGACTCTGAGGCCCTCCTCTATTTACATACAAAAGGAGAGAGACAGTTCTCTGCAGAGCTGGCTGATAGACAAGGCAGATTCCCACCAACAATTCATAAGGCCACGTTTTTACATAAAAAGATGGAGATGATGCTATGGACAGAAATTTCTTTGAGCCTTGTGGTAGAAGATACCCTGAGTATATCTCCAGCCTTGGGGAGGCCCCTTTGACACAGTCATGGAACATTTTTTGTGAGGAAATCCCTCTGCCCATGTTACCAGGCAGCCTGGATCAACCAAGGCTCCTACTGCCAGCAAGCCTTGGGCCAGGTGAGCTATCAGCAGGAGGGAGGGTCACACATCAGTCACAGATCAAACCCAGGCACCCACTCTACATGGGTCCACACACCCCTTTACAGAAGTGTCCCTGCCTCCTCCTCCTGTATAAAAAGCCCAGTCCCCTGCCCCTTGAGGAACTGTGAATATTGAAACAATTCTTATCCGAGAGCAGTGACTAGTAGTCACTTCTATTGGTATTACTTCCCGTAGTATTGTTATTATGTCATATAACATTATTATGTTAGTATGTCTTAACACCTTGCCTGGAATAAACAGAATCCCTGACAATTGCATACATAAGATCACAGATGGTTCCCATTTTCCCTTCCCCAAGATCTGGGGATCAGCGGTCTCTGTGTTCTCAGGTCAAGGGTGGCATCAGCTCCATATAGTGGCCACTGGCTGGCCATCCTATGGTCTTCCCCTACCAATCTCCTTCCACAGGCCTCCCCAGGATTTTCACTGCCAAAACCAGATCCCAAAGCAGAGATATATGAAGGGCAATCCCAGGATAAAGGTCTCATCCCCAAATGGGTCACAACTATGGGGACTTTGCCTAAAACACTTGTTGAATTTCAGCTTAAGAATTAACTTACCTTTAGAGACCAGTCCTCACACTGTTATTCCACAGGAAGCTTCTGAGCTTAGATGGAAGGATGTCAACTGTCACAGGAATTTAGTGCAGGTTTCCAAATGTGGCATTAATGAAGTTCTTTTAGTTATCTGAGAATAATTTCCTATAGATGGCTTCAGATTTGGTTGATCATTTAAGATGCAACTCTAAGGAAGCAGCTTTGGCTCAAGCAATTGAGCTCCCATTTACCATATGTAGGACTCAGGTTCAATTCCTGGAACCTCCTGTTAAAAAATAAAGGCATCCCAGACCTGTGCAGTGAGGTGCAGCCCCTGACCCCACATGCAAAATGAAGCACCAAAAAGAGGATGGTGCAACCAGATAGAAAAAAAAGATACAATCCCTTACCTTTGCTCCCAAACCCATAGCAGATTTCAATCACTTCTTTCAAATGCAGACATTCTGAAAGCTAGAAGCATCATTGTAAATGGAGTATGGGATACAGCCACAGGCTTCTTTCAACTACTCCCCCCCCACCCAGGTCACAGGTTGAAAATTAGAGGGCCTCTGGGAAACCCCCAGTCTGGGGCAAATCCCATTCCTCACTTTTCCTACCCCTATTAGAGAATCACTGGCATGGAGGCAGACATTTAGCTTCTACCCAGATGAACTTTCTAGATCTCTGTGGACATTTCCTAAAAGGACACAGCAGAGAGTTGATGGGCATAAGAGAGGGAGGGCTCTGAGAGGGTGGGGATTCCATGGAGGGAGCCAAGCACCTGGGGGGAGGAGGGTGATGTGAAGTGGTGCCCCAGTGTAACATCACATATGTGTGATCAAGATGTCCCCAGTGCTACAATCGGAGCCTGGGTGTGACAGCTGGAGCTGGGATAAAATATGGAGAGAAGAGTCTGGGTGAAGGGAGGATGCTCTCTGGCACCTGTTCCTCCTTCTTGACTCCCCATGACATGTTTCCCACTTGGGACATACTCCTGTCCAAATCTGGGGCCAGGATCCAGGTATCTGCTCCCCTTCCACAGCTTCCCTCTCTACCCTTGGGGCAGCTAAAGAAAAAGCAGTGGAACACCAGGTGAAGCCCCTTTTTGGGTCGGAAAGGAAATTCCACAATTCACATGCTCAGGGAACACAGGAAGCACATTAACAGGATGTGCAACTGTGGGGAATTTAAATGGAGGATTTTGTCGTTGACCCAGAAGACATAACCACCAGATGGCAGTGACAATCTATTCATCGGACATGGTGATGACTGTTTTGTAGGATGGACCCCTACAGAAAAGCTTCCAAAGGCCACAGGTGGGAAGGAGTCCGCTGAAGGGGAAGCAGGGCAAGGAGTGCCAAGGCAGCTTGGGACCATATAAACATCCCTGCTTACCTACAAATTGAGAGCCTATGTTGTGCTAGTTTCCTGGGGTATGCAAAGCCAGTTAATGCTAAATGGCTAAAAAATGTTTATTGGGCTAATTTTAAGACAATTGCAAGTGTAATTATTTGAGTTTTGCTGTGCCTCAAAGATCTCAAAATAAATTTATTTCTTCACAGGTATTTTCTCAAGAGGATTTTCTGCAAAAGTGACAGCTAGGCAAGCCAGTCATGAGAGTTTTAAAGCTACTATATCTGAAATGACTCATCAGCATTCCCAACACTGCTAAGCCCCTCCCACAAATGATTTGTCCCTGACCCTGTGCTGAGGGCTTTCAATGTGGAGGGATTCCTAGGGAAGCCTCCTCCTAGGGATGCATCCCCAAGGGCTGCTGCACAGGATGACAATCATCATAAAGTTAAACACACCATTTGGAAGGTCTTTCATTTCTTGGTAGTGTAAGGGTAAGGCCACATTGGGAAAATAGGAATAGAACTACATTAGGAAATGGGAATTGCATGTGCCTTCAGATAAATAAATAACTTAGGCTGTCTCCAAGGAGAGTGTCAGTAAATAACTTAGGGCTGTCCCCAAGAAAAGGGCCAAAAAATAACATGGGACTGATCACAAGAAAGGGCTTTTAAAAAAGAAAAAAAAATAGATACACTATCTTCAGCTAACCACAGTGTTCTGCTTCTGTGCCTGCTTGCTTGCTAGTAACTCTCCCCCCCCATCCTCAAAGGCTATAAAAACACCTCTTCCCTTAACTCAGGGATGCTGTCTCCTCCGCATAGGATGAGACAGTCACTGCACAGCTAATGAAGCTCTCAATTGGAACTTTATTCAAAGTCTGAGTCTGGTTAATATCACTAATCCATAACAGTAGATAGATGTTTGTTTATTAAGAGACAATTCTAGGCCAAGTAATGCCATTTATAATGGCTTCCTGATCCTTTTTTTAATTTCAACTGACTTTCTTAAAGTAAACTCCCATGGGGACTCCTAAATCAAGGCAAAGTCCCACCTGGGTCTCTTATGACCACTTTCTGTCCTGGTCTACAGACCACAACCCTGTTTCCTACTTCACGCAGTTGCCTAAATAAGACTGACTATAGGCCCTGGGGCCAGTGAGGCCAAACTAACTGTGGCTATATTTACCTACAGACACATTCACACCAATATTAATTTTTAAATAAATAATTAAATAATTAATTATTTATTATTAAATATAAATAATTATTAAATATAAATAATTAATTTATATTTGTCTATGCATATTAACTTAAAAGTAAACAATATACCCTCTCTATCACTCTGTTTAAAGGTGCTTTAACACAATTGTACATGATTTTTTTTTGCATGGAAACATGACAATTTAAGACAACTCCTTTCCCCCTCCCTGTCCTTTTTATATATTCCCTAACCCTCCCATTCCTCCATAAGCTCAGGACAAATGCTATTTTTGGTCAGCAGAATCCTGCTCATTCTCTGTCTTTCCCCACCAGCCATCCCCTGAGTGGTCACCTTCTCTGAGTCCTGTTCCTCCTGGGCCCGAGACCCACAGATACACAGCCCCCCTTTCACAGCTCTGATCCTGTGGGCAGAAGATGCAGATTAATGCCACGTGGTGGTCCAGGGTCATGGCGGGCCTAGGCATCCCTGTTAGTCCTGATGATGATTTCAAAGTAGAAATCTTAACTACTTACAGATGCTTTTAGTTCTTGGAATGTATTTTATTTAAAGGATTTCTATGAACAGGAGAGCCAGTTAGGAGAGTTTGGTATATAAATGAAATAACAAACTGGTGTTATATTATTTATGGAAAAATAAAACAATAGAGGAATTTCTGTGACTGGATCTGCCAGGTAAGGGGCTTTGAATTTTTGTGATGTGGTGGGTTTTTTTGAGGTCCCAGGGCCAGAGATTGAACCTGGGACATTTTAAGTGAGAAATCATCACTTATCCCCTGAGGTTTTTTTTTCATTTGTTTCCTTGGCTTTTCTTTTTTGTTGTGTTTTTCAGAAGGCACCAAGAACCAAACCCAGGATCTCCCATGTCAGAGACAGGCACTCAATACATGAGCCACAGTCACTGTCCTGAACTGTTTTTACTTAACAATAACTCCCTGATTCTTTTAATTGTTCATAGTAATTGGGAGAATAATAAAAGAACAATAAATCCCTTACTCTGTTAATGTCTTATTTATGCCCAGTCATTTTAGGATTTCAGTTAGGGGTCAAGAGTCAAAACAGCTTTGAAATAATTTTTAAACAAAAAAAATCTGTGATTTAAATATTAGTTTCCTTTTCATAATAACCATTCCCAAAGATGATCATGAATTTAATTCTAGACATAGTTTGCTTATGCTGGCTTACTCAAGGATAAATAAGGTAAAAGATAGTGAATCAACAAAAGCTCCCTCAGGCTCTATTCCAATTCTACAACTGACATATGAGTCCTAGGCCCTCATTTAGGGATGGGGACACTGAGGCCATGTGAAGGAAAGGGACAGACCAAGACCCATAAACGTGAAGAGGCAAGGAAGAACCGGGGTCAGCACTGGGCTCTCTTTCACATTCAGGACCCCTATTCGGGCTGACCTTTGGTGTTTTGTCTGTGGGGAATGGGGTGGGTTCCCTCTCTCTGAAGCTATGTGTGATAGTCTGAAGATGTTGCCTGCAGACCAAGGTGGGGTGCAGAGAGGAATGGGGTGACCCTGAATTTCTGAGGTCCAGACCTCAACATGTGTTCTTTACCCTTAAACATGGCTACTGCTTACTGTGGTCTCATCAGCCCTGGCCCCACTCCTCAATGTCTGGTGGCCTTGGTCAGACCCAAGGGAGGAGAAGCAGATTTCCTGTTTGCTATGCAACCAGAAAATGACTCAAATTCAGAGGGCAAGTGCTGGGGGTCTTGAATGAGAAGAGCCACTTCTCTTCTGGGCTGAAGGTTCTGGCTCCAGACAAAAATGAGGGAATCCCAGTAGAAAGCTGTGCCCTACAGAGTTAGTTGGTATGTGGGGGGAAAGGGTAGATATCATTCCCAGGTTTCTGCTTTTAAAATAGTTGAATAAACTGAGAAAATTGATTCACTTGTGAAAAGTACTTGAAATCATTATGTAAACTATGATATGATAAAATTCTTTAAGCAACTGCAATTCATTCACCAACAAGATAACAAATCCTATCAAATAGCAGTGACATGTCCTTCACCCTGTCTAACTGCTGGGTTTGGCATTCCTGCACAAAGGTCCTTTCACACAGACCCATCCCTTCCTTCACCAGCACTCTTCCCACCTTCTCTTCCTTCCTATATTAACTTCTTTTCTTCTGAAATTAACAAAGACTTTGTATAAAAAATTCAATCAAGAAAAAAAAAAATGGAGAGAGGCAAGATGGTGACAGATTAAGTACACCTACATCATCTCTCCTAAGTAAAACAACCGAGTTCAGCAAAATCCTTCCTGACTGAGCTGTTTTGGGAACCCAAAAAGCAGGAGGCTTAAGGGCATCCATCTGCAGAGAGCATAACAAAAAGCGTGATTGTGCAAGGTCAAACCATGAGTTTCTGATGCTTCAGGCAGGAGCTATTGGACAGCTGAACCCCTCCCTCAGGGCAGGAGCCACAGCATTCCCTGACCCTTGCCAGTCAGTCATCTAAAAGAGACAAATTCTGAGAGTGGGAGGGTTCTGGTGAAAGGTGGAGAGGGATCCCCTGAGTGTGGGTTCTATGGTCTGGACCCCCCTTTTTTTAGCTTTCAGAAGCATACCAGCTGGCCTCTGGAGAAACCAGGAAGATGGGAGAGGTAAATCTGCTGAGGCCATCTGATTTACCTAGCCTCCCTGGGATAGGGAAAATTGGTCTGGGAGAAGGTGGAGCTAGGCAATTAACTAGTCCTGTGCAACTCCTCTAAGGGAGGGGGACAGTAGGAAGTGCTTAATAAGCTTCCAAGAGCATATTTAGGGTTCCCAGCAAGGTGTGGGTGCTCTCTTTCAAAGAGACTGAGAGTCATTTCGATGCTGCCAGCTTGTTTCTTGATTGGTGTGATTCCACTTTCTTGATTTTCTCATTTCTGTGTGCACTTATTTTGGCAATCAATGCTGTCTCATTTCCCTCCTGCATCTTTCTAACTTCCACCTTCTGTTGTTGTCCTTACATTCCAATCACCTTTGTTTAGTCCCCAATTTTCCTGACTTTTTAATTCTAACCGTTCTGTTTTCTATCCTTTATTACCTTTCTATTTTTATCCTTTCTTTTCTGTTTCCCTCTCTCTTCATCACACTGACCTGTTAATTCACACTATATTCTTTTTGATATTCAGTTTCCCATTTCCTTGTAGGTGCACCACTTTTTTATTCCTGTATTTCTACACAGTTACATTAGTTTAATATTCAAGCTCTTAGGTCTTATATGATTCTTCTGCTAACATTTACTATCAATATTACTATTAAATCTTTTTTTTAACTTCTTTTGCTTCCCCTGGATGTAAACTTTTTCATTCAAGGGAACTTAGACAACAACAAGGAAATAGAATAAGAAGAACAAAGTGTAAAATAGAAACTTAATACACCCACAAAAACAGCAACTAAATAAAACCTGAGACTACATGGAGGACATAACCAACTGAAGAAACCCATCAAGATAAAATGATGAGCAGAGAGCCACAAAAAATTACAAAACATACCAATAATCAGGAAGACATGGCCCACACCAATGAAAAAACTTAAAACCAGAAAGAGAAGCAGAACTTTGAACAACTAAACAAAGATGTCCAAACTAATATCATGGCTCATTATAATGAAATGAAAGAAGAGATTAAGGATATTAAGAGAACACTTGCAGAGCCTACTAAAGAAATTGTAAACATATGGAAAAAGATAACAGAATTGTTGGTAATGAATGGCACAATTCAAGAAATAAAAAATAAATAAAAAAAAAACACTCTAAGCAAATAACACCAGAATTGAATAGGCAGAGGAAAGAATCATTGAGGTGGAAAACATTAAATCTGAAATCAAAGAAAGAGTAGAATTATTAGATAAGAATTTAGAAGAAATCCAATAGAGACTTAGGGATCTGAATGACAACACAAAATGCACAAATATCCCAGAAGGAGAAGATAAGGGAAAGGGGACAGAAGGTTTTTTGGAGGAAATAATGGCTGAAAAATTCCCAAACTTACTGAGAGAGATGGATGGTACATGCCCAGGAATCACAGCACAACCCAAACAGTATAAATCCCTAAGACCTAATACAAAAACATATCTGTGAAATTATCTGATGCTCAAGACAAAGAGAAAATATTGAAAGCAGCAAGAGAAAAGAGAACCTTTGAACACAAGGGAGGCTCAATAAGATTAAGTGCTGATTTCTCATCTGAAACCATGGATGCAAGAAGACAGTAGTATTGTTGTGGAATTTAAGAGAAGTTCAATTATTTGAGTATAGAGAGGCCAGGACTCAGGAATGATTTTGAGAAGGAAAAATGGTTTATTGACGGACGGCCGGACTCGGGAGCTTTCTGTTTGAATCCCGAGCCCGGAACAAGATTTTCAAACGTCTTTTATACAGAGAGGAAAGGCCAAATGGTCCCTTTGTTTCAGTTCTCAATAGGCTTCAATTTGCATATATCTCTTTCACATCTTAGGTAAGCTTTTAGCAAGGACTCCAGACATTTTAGATAAGCCTTGGTTTTTGCATTTCCCCTAAATACTTAAAGTTTATAGCCCTTGCTTTGTTAAACATTTCCTGGGACTGGAGCCTGCTGGTCCCTAAGAGCAGGACTGCAGCCTCTTACCGTTTCACACCCACAAGTCAAACAACTTAGTTATCTCTGAAGAGACAAAGAGCCTTCCACCCATAGCCCACATCATTCCCCCCCTTTGTCAAAGTTTACTTGCTAAGCTTTGGCATAATTATTGTTGTAGCTATGAGGTGGATGACTGTTTGTTGTCTTGACTGATTATTTATCAGTCTTTAGTACAGCATCAAGGACCGTTTTTAGAAGTTTAGAACTTTTCATTCTGGACAGCAGAATCTTGGGCAGGGGCCTCCCGCAGTTATTCTGCTGCCACTGGCACTCACGTGGATTTCCAGTCAGGTTCCAGATCCATCTATTACTTTTATTTTACTCTTAAAGAGTTTACACCTTTAATTTAAAAGGGGTGCTGAAGGGAGACGATCTCTTTTCTGTAACTGCTTCCTGCTGGCCATGGGCTGTAGTCATTGCCTAATAAGGTGTAAAACTCTTTAATTTATTCTAACTGGAGGAAGATGGATCTGGCATTCTGTACGAAGTTGGATGAAGTTTTCATATGGTTAATAAGATGTTCACTCTGAAAGAAACAAACTTAATTAAAATTTTGGAATACCTGTTTTTAAAAGAGGACACATTGGATTACAGAGATAGACAAGATTAGATGCCTATAAAGATGGCATTCCTTAAAAGCTGGTGGGAACAGCATATATATTCTTTTTTAAGTTATCCATCTTTAGAGAGAAATTGCAACAGACACTTAGCTTTGTCTGAAGACACATTCCAAGCTGTTCAATGATTGACACTCATTTGCTTTGTCAGATGCTCCTGGTGAACTGGCACTCCTTGGGCAACTGGCTTCACTCAGGATTAGAACACTAATTTGGAAATATTCTTAGTTTTCACCTGTGGGAGTGATCAGAACTACAGAATAAAGATTTTTACACCTTGGTTTTCATTGTACCATTTCTAGCAATTTTGACTTGTTCAATAGGTGACTCACCATCAGCAAGCAAGCCTCACTTTTGCTAACTGAGACTGGCTGAGACTGCCACCTTATTCTATAGACATGTTATTAACTGTTTAGAAAATGATTTTACCAGGAATTTAACATGTCTAATATACTTCTGCACTTGATCCAAAATAGAAAAGATAACATTACAATTATTAGGCATATATTTAGTACAGGATAAAAGTACAGCACTTAATATTAACTAATGTATTACTTAATGCATAAGGATTCAGAGTTGCCATTATTAGTTTTGAGTTTCAGGTTTGTAATACTTTACATGTTATCTCTCCATGAGAGCAGGCCATAATGCCAATTGTGTTTAAGTTTTACTTACAGTCTCCTGGTATCATGGCTCCACTTAGCATGTTCTTCAACGCAGTGAGCAAGTTGCAGCATCCTTCATCTTAGAGATTTTCCAGTATTCTACTAGCCTGGTGCATAGTGCTCTCTGGCACCATGGAACAGTGCCAGTCTGGAGGTGATATCCATTGTACACTTGGCTGTACCGAGTCATTATTGGCTGCAGGAGCTTGAAACTGCAATATAGTTTCCATCAACTTCAGGAGCAGAACCAGAGACTGATATAGCACATATTTTTAATTGAGGGGTCAGTGACCAGCCTAGCCAATAACTCACATGGAGAGGCCACCTGTAATGTATACAAGGCCTGGTTCGAATGCACAAGAGTTTGACAATGTTAAAGTTTATTCCTTGTTTTATATATATTTTAAACAACTTAACGCAATACATATATCAAATGACTATTTACTTACACAATTTTACTATGAAGATAACAGTAGGTACTTTACTTTAGTAATAGAGGAAAAATACTTTTCATTGTTAGAATGAAAACAGAATATTTCCAATAGAATCAAGACAACTTTTTATTTGCATTTACTTAAATGTGTATTTTGCAGTGGCCTTCAGACAGGTTTATTATCATGAAGTTATTTCTGCTACCAATACCAATCTAAGTTTCTTTAGTTAACAATGACTTCTACAACTAGAATTATTTAAACATTTTCAGTTTGGAAGATGTTTTACAAACTCTTTATAATTGACTATAACCGCATTGACTAGACACCTCATGTTTAAATAAACTTACTAAATTACAATTACCAATGAAAGAAATTTACTCTTTATTTAAGAGAGCATATCTACAATCTTTTCCCTTTAGCCTAATTTCACCAATGTGAACTTACAATTTTCACTTACAATTTTCATTACTGTAAAGATTTTGTACATATGTTAATTTAGTTTATAAATTAACTATGGGAGATTACACTCAAGTTAAATAAAATTGAAACCATAATAGTTTATGCAAGGAATGTTCTCTTTTTCCCTTACAGGAAGCTAAAAACTTCTTTTCTTTAAGTTATGAAAATTATTAATTTAAAAGCATAACTGACTACCAGGTTTTAAAACACATGCATACTGACTTCCAGGTTTCAAAACACATTACACAATTACTTAATTTTTTAAAATCATAACCCAGGAAAGATCTCTCCATAGTTTTTATGGACTTTCCTTTACTTACTGAAATTTGTTAATAGAGCCACTAATTACCTTATTTTGTTGGAAAGAAATCTTCTGGAAGAATTAAGGCTCACCAGATTGTGGAGAAGAAAATAATTTATTCTCAATCTTGCAAGAAGGGGTGCAGAGCCAGATATGGCTGGTGCCACGAACAAAGAAAAATGACACAATTTATACCCCTAAGCCTAGCATGCAAGCTCTTCCTGTTTTTCCATAGATTGGATACTTCAGAAGTTACAGCTTATCTGAGATTTAACTTTCCCACGCAAAAGTTTGATTTAACTGCTTCTTCTATCACATTCCAACCATTTTAGTTTTTACCTGCTCCCCCCCTTTGTCAAATAAGGAATAGAATTTAGTGCTGAAATGGCACCGACTTAGTTAGCTCCTTCTTGGGCATCCTTCCACTGCCCATAGGACTGGCCTAAACTGGTCTCCACTGCTGTCCAACCCGGGAGTGGGAGACTGAGGCAGCAGGCCGCCGGGTTACATCAACATTTTTCTTCTGTGAAAATTAACCTAATTTTTTTTTTTTGCATTTTATGGCTGACAAAAGGTTTAAACTGGGAAATTACCAGGCAAACTGATTCTTAATTCCCTAGCCTAGTAGATAGGTTTAATCTGCCACACCTAGTCTTGCCTTAAAAACTCTTGCAAAGAGGAGGCCCTTTCCCAATTGTTTCCATAATCAGATTTCTATGACTTTCTCATCCTGCTTAGTTCAATTTGGGCTTTAAGAATATTTATAAATATAACTGCATATTTAACCTCAACAATTTGAGCAAATAGGCAGACATGAATAGTTTGGCACAACAACATGACTTTAGTTACTTTAAACTTTTCAAAGACTTTTGAAACTCTTCTTAATTTGCACTATGACCATGCAGTTTACCACAAGAATTTTCTTTCTTACTTAATGGATTGTAATAACCAAAATGTTCTCAATGCCTTAGCACCATTTTGTTTTAGAACTTTATATTTTACTTTGAAATTAGCAGAATTTTGGATAAGTAACAAGATTAATTTTATTTACTGAGGCTATTTGAAGCCTCAGGGAGACAGACTGCTTTCTCTCATGAATTGCCACTCTTAGGAACACTGACCGTCAAGGCAGGAGACTTCTCCCCCTCCACCCCCCTTTTGATTTTGGAGATAATAAAACTCCAGTGGCCATTTAACCTTATTCTATCAGGCAGCCATTTATTTAGTTTACACTTGAATTCATGAGAGAAAGGGTTACTAATACCAGAAGAGGAGACAGTGATGTCCCAGCTCTTCTCAATTATGAAATAACCGTAGGCAAAGGCAAAGGGTGAGGTTAGGCTTGAAGTAACCATAAACAAAGGAAAGGTTAGTGTAGAATTTACACTTAAATAATAGTTTCAGGCTAAATTCACCCAGCTATAATCTCAGTTATTGTCTTTCCACTGTTTTACAATATAAATGCATTTATAAATGATTTTAACTCTTAGTTACAGTTTTTATTAATTTTTTAAAACCTATTAATTTTATAACACCTTTAAATACCTTTCATTCAACTTATAACATATTAAATGAACTTAACCATTACTTTAATTTTTCCTTTAAAGTGAAAGAATAAATCTCTTGCAGTTAGTTTGAAATAAAAGGCTACTTTTCAGGATTTGATTTCTAGAACATAAAATGTTCTTTTAAAAGAGGTAAGACTCTTCTTCAAACATTGAGGATATGATGAGGTTAAAGCACAAGAAGCTATTGATAAAATATTTTCTTTGTATATTGATCTTACTCAATTTAATCATAAAAATTTCTCTTCCACAAACCTTCTACACTTTCAGTATTCATTCAGGTTCTGTCCCACACTCTACTCTTTCCAATAATCAATCATTTTATCTTAGGACAAAATCATCTTCTGTTGCCTTAACAATAAAAACACACTCCATATATCCCACATACTAAGTTACCAGGCAAACGTCTTGCAACATATAATTGCCATTAATACTAACCAAGTTTGTTAAAATAATGAACTTTTCTTCACTTTAAATACTTAGTAGCATGTAATACCAGAAACAGTTTTTTTGGAAGCAAGTTGGCAGGGGAGATTGGCTGCCGAATAAGTTTGTTATAAAATTGCCTTTTATTATTATTATTATCAATTCAGTTTTGTTAAATAATGACTTTCTGCAATTAGCCACTTAAATACCTTAAACAATGCTTTGTAAAACTTTTATATTTATACTCTTAACACAAATTTTACCTTCACAGAACACATTCTCTTACTTAAGGTTACTACAATACCTTCTAAGAACCTGAGCAGAATGCAAACGTATTTTGGCTTTGACACCCTAAGGAGGGAACTTTACTGCATTTATTCTGATTCTGCTTTTCACCTCCTTCACTTCCCCCCCTTCCAGGCAGTCGGGTGCACAACAAACAGGAATGCGGCTTATGAATAGAAGGGTGGACTCACTGGAAAGGGGCAAGCCACTCCCCCCTTTCCAGCTTTCAGCAAAAATGGGCAGACAGAACCTACTCAAATTTGGCAACTATCCCAGGAACCCAGCCGCCCTGACTGGGACATTCCCAACAGACTTGGGTGCTTGGCGCGGACACAGATGGCCTCCAAGCCCCGGCAAAGGGCCAGACCAGAGACAAGACACCAGAACATGCACAAACATCTAGACTCCTCAGCTTTTGCCCCAGAATCATTTCACCCCCTTGCCAATGGCAAGGGAGGGCTCCAGCTCAGCTGTAATTCTACTTCATGTAAGGACACAACTCCAACACTAACATTGAGCTGACACAGACAGAAGCACAAAGGTCACTAATCTGACTCACAAGTTTATATATTTATTTTCACCACGGCTGCCCCCACAGCCATCACAAACCTCAGAACACTTAACATTTGGTATAAAGCAAATTCATTCACAAATTAGCACCATAACAAAAGATTTCAGCTAGACTTTTCCACTGTTTAAACTTTACACCCAGACCAAGCTCCACCAGAAAAGCCGATCCATTTTCCTGTAACCAAGTTTTGTTTTCCTTAATCTAGACCAATTTCCAGGATATTAGGACTCGAACCTATAAATACCCTTCCTATTAAAATCGAGACTCCACTCCTTTAGTGGATATAAGACCAGTACCAGATTCTAACATGCAGTTAGACAAACCCAAAACACCAGGGCTTTTCCCCGGTTTTCCTCCTTTTCCCAAGCCTAGAGAGAACGGCTTCCCCCCAGCCTTCTGGGCCTACTAGGGTTCTCTCGGGAGGTGATCAGCCTCCCCTTCCTAGCAATTAAAGCTAGGGCCTTCCAGACTGTGCTCACCTGGGGAGTCTTACCTTCTTCCATGTTCGGAGTTCTTTTTCGTTCCCAGAATCTTTCTCTTCAGACCTTCCATTGCCCCTCGATTTTGTCGGGAAGATTCTGGTGGAGCCCACATCTTTTCTGGATTAAATTTAATCCAGGGGCGCCCAGATTTGGGGTTCACCCGAGTCCTCCCGGCTTCCTCGGGGATTTGGAAGGGGCAGCAAAATGCTACCGTCTTTGGCCTTCATTTTTGTCCCTTCGTGGTCGCCATTAATGTTGTGGAATTTAAGAGAAGTTCAATTATTTGAGTATAGAGAGGCCAGGACTCAGGAATGATTTTGAGAAGGAAAAATGGTTTATTGACGGCCGGCCGGACTCGGGAGCTTTCTGTTTGAATCCCGAGCCCGGAACAAGATTTTCAAACGTCTTTTATACAGAGAGGAAAGGCCAAATGGTCCCTTTGTTTCAGTTCTCAATAGGCTTCAATTAGCATATATCTCTTTCACATCTTAGGTAAGCTTTTAGCAAGGACTCCAGACATTTTAGATAAGCCTTGGTTTTTGCATTTCCCCTAAATACTTAAAGTTTATAGCCCTTGCTTTGTTAAACATTTCCTGGGACTGGAGCCTGCTGGTCCCTAAGAGCAGGACTGCAGCCTCTTACCGTTTCACACCCACAAGTCAAACAACTTAGTTATCTCTGAAGAGACAAAGAGCCTTCCACCCATAGCCCACATCAGTATGACATAGTCAAGATACTAAAAGAAAAAATTTTCCAGCCAAGAATACTCTATTGAGTAGAACTGGCATTCAAAATTGATGGAGAGCTCAAAATATTCACAGATAAACAGAAACTAACAGAGTATGCCAATAATGAATGTGCTCTTCAAGAAATACTAAGGGGAATTCTGTAGCTTGAAAGAAAAAAACTGAAGTCGGAGTTGGAGGACAGTTTAAGACGAACTTAAAAGACAAAAAAGAAATAAAAACAACATATGACACACACAAATTCAAAGAAAATATGGCTAATGTAAGTAATTTCTTGTGAGTAATAACACTGAATGTTAATGGATTAAACTCACCTGTCAAGAGACACAGATTGGCAGAATGGATAAGGAAATGTGACCCATCTATATGCTGTCTATATGAAATTCACCATAGACCCAGTGATTCAAGAAGGTTGAAAGCGAATAGCTGAAAAATAATATTACAAGCAACTAATAACCAAAAAAGGCAAAAGTAACTATACTAATATCAGACAAAACAGACTTTAAAAACAAAACTATTGTGAGAGACAAAAATGGGCACTACATATTAGTAAAAGTGGTAATCTATCAAGAAAGAACAATCATAAATATTTATGCACCTAATCAGAGTGCCTCAAAATACATGAGGCAAACACTGGATAAACTAAATGGAACAATAGATGACTCCACAATCATTGTGGGAGACTTTAATATACCATTATCATCACTAGACAGAACATCTTGACAGAGAATCAATAAAGAAACAAAGATTTGAATAATTTATTAGAGGATCTGAACCTAATAGACATATGCAGAACACTACAACAAAATACAGCATAAATACATTCTTCTCAAGTGCATATGGATCATTCTCCCAGATAGAACACAGGCTAGGCCACAGAGAAAGTCTCAATGAATTCAGAAAGATTGGAATCATACAAAATAATTTCTCTGACCACAGTGGGATGAAACTGAAAGTCTGCAAGGGCTGGAGAACCAGATTAGGCACAAGGATATGGAAGTCAAGCAACACACTCTTAGACAAACAGTGGGCCCAGGAGGAAATTTCAGAAGAAATCAGCAACTACTTTGAAATAAGTGAAAATGATAACACAACATATTAAAACTTATGGGATGCAGCAAAAGCTGTACTGAGAGGGAAATTCTTAGCCATAAATTCATATATCATAAGAGAAAAAATAGCTAAAATCAAACAAATAACTGCACATTTAGAGGAATTGTTGAAAGAATAAATAACCCCAAAGGAAGAAGAAAGAAAGAAATAACAAAGATCAGAGCAGAACTAAATGAAAAAGAAAATAAGAAAGCACTAGAAAAAATAAACAAAACAAAGAGTTAGTTCTTTGAAAAAAACAATAAAATTGACAAACCCTTAGCTTTTTCCTGTGTTTTTTTTTAACACAGAGAAAAGACCAAAGATGTGAATAGACAAAATAAGAAATGAGAAAGGGGATATTACCACTGAACCTACAGAAATAAAAAGAATCATAGGAGAATATTTTGAAAAACTATATACCAACAAGAACACATAAGCAGTTGACATTCACAAAGGAAGAAACTGATGATCTCAACAAACCAATCACAAGTAAAGAGAAAAAACCTGTCATTAAATCCACCCAAATATGGAGAGCCCTGGGTCAGACAGCCTCGCAGGTGACTTCCACCAAACATCTGGAAGGAACTACCTCCAATTCTGCTTAAACTCTTACAAAAAATTGAAATAAAAGAAACATTGTGTAACTCATTCTAGGATGTCAACATTACCATAATACCAAAGGCAAACAAAGACACCACAAGAAAGGAAATTAACAGACCAAACTCTCAAATGAACCTAGATACTAAAATCCTTAACAAAATACTTGCTAATTGTATTCAGCAACACATCAAATGAATTATCCACCATGACAAAGTGGATTTCATCCCTAGTATGCAATGAAATCTAAACATAAGAAAATTAATCAGAGTAATACACCATATAATCAGGTCAAATAAAAATCACATGTTCATATCTATAGATGTAGAAAAAAGCATTTGACAAACTACCCACCCTTTCCCAATAAAAATACTGCAAAAGATAAGAATAGAAGGATACTTTCAGAACAGGATAAAGGATATATATGAAAAACACACATCTAACATCATCTCTGCAGTTTCTAGATGTCAGCAGAACCAGGATATAAGGCCCTAAGTTCCCCACCCCCTGTAAAAGGAGACCCTGGGCCTTTGGAGCCTGGGGTGAGCCTCAGACTGGAGAAAAGTGCCCAAAGCCAGGAGAATTGATGCTGAGGATGTCGTTCTTCCTGTAGAAGTCAGCCCTCACGTGGTTGGCACAGCCATGGTGGTGGTTCAGTGGCTTGATGGGCTGGTGGATGTGCTTCCCATAGGTGGAAGACATCAGCACCTCAACGGGCCATTCATGCTCCTGTAGGGGATCATTGAGATGCTCCCATTAGCAAGGGTCTGCTGCTGTAGCTGCCTGAATGATGCAAAGGGGCAGAAGGTAGGAGCTTGGGTTCATAGAAGTTAAAATGAGATGTCATTGGTTAAACAAGCATGAGAGCATAATTCTAACAACTTCACTTTCTAGTGTCACTTAAAAATACATCACACTTCTGGAATGAATGAATTAGTGCTGTATGTTCATGATTTTTTTCATTACATGTACCAAAATTCAAGCATAACTGATTGGGATGTTTTCATTTCAGGTGAAGAATCATATCTGGACAGACTGAGTCTAGCACAACTGACACAACTTTACTTATTCTCAGTCATAGAATATCCTTTCTATAAGGTAAAAACAAAAGGTGTATGGCATTATTTCAAGGAGGGCAAACAGGTTTCTTGTGCCCCTTCTGAAAACTAAGTCTTTTCTCTTTTGACCTGTCTCCATAACTTTATTAAAAGGGAAAACTTTCATTTACTTGGAGCTAGGTGCAACAGCTGGCCTTTTCTTTGATAAATTGACCCCATTTCTGTCTTGTCCTATAGGACCAATTCCTGCTGTGTTAGATTTCTAGATGGTTTCAAGTGTTGAAGGCATACAAATCTTAATATTCCTTGATTCATTTCAAGGGTTTTAAAGGGCTTAGCACGCACAATAGCCATTTGATTAAAAAGTCTGAATCTCTGAACTCTACAAATCCTAATTATTTCTGAGTGTATTTTTTAACCAAGTCAGAAATTTCACTCTTCTCTGGTAGACTTTATTTTAGGTGGTATCTGTGCTATAAAGATTCCCTCTCATAAACTTCACAGCACATCTTTTTTGTGTGATTGGAAATAGTCCCAACAGACTTCATCACCTTCTGCTTTGTCCTTCAAACTTGACTCAGGATCATATTCTGGTAAAAGGTAAAGAAGTGGAAAGTCATTACTCTTTTCTTTTAAAACATTTTTAACAATGTCAAGGCATATAAACACTAAAACTAGTTAACCCCAAACACCTCCCTTCCCTGAAATAACAAATTTGTAACTGTGCTTTCTATGCCCAATATACACAAATATATCAACCAATTTTCTTTTCTCTTTATGTCCAGTATATCATATAATTTACCATTATGTACAGTATACATAGACCTTCCTCAAGGCCAATGTGTGTGGAACAAATACGTACTTCCTCAAAGTGGTGCAGTATTTTATGGGACTTACTCACCAGTTTCCCAGCTTATGATCTTTCAGGTTCTTTCCAACTTTGGTCTCTATCAGCAGTGCTGTAGTAAACACCCTTGTGTGTCATTCTACTGCAGCCCATGTTCCTTTAAGCTGCAGACTAGAATGTTAAGAGTGGGACCACTGGTGTAATGTCAGTAGTGACTCTGAATGGTAGATGTCACACCTCCCCAGCAGTGAGTAAAGGTGGCTGTGTTTTTTAGTCCTGTTAGCTTTTGCCACTCAGTTCAGTGGAAAAGGGTGTCTTGTCATGTATTTAAATAGCATTTGAGTGAGCAGTAATGAAGTTGAGCATTTTGTCAAATGTTTTTGGCCATTTGTATTTCCTAGGTATTGCCTTCCTGCTCCCTTATTCATCTTTCTATTGCTTTGTGTTTTTAAGTTTTGTGTGACCAAATCTACCTGTCTTTTAATGGTTCCTGACTTTTCCATCATGCATAAGATTATTTCACCAAATATGTGTTAGTGCAAATATTTACTAATTTTTCCCCATTGGATCTTTAATCCACCTGTGATTTATTATATAGGTATACCTCAGACATTTGGCTGGTCGAGTTTCAGGCCACCATAATAAAGTGAGTTACATGCATGTTTTGGTTTCCCAGTGCACGTGTACTATAGCCTTTTAAATATGCAAAAGCATTATTTTTATTTTTAAATGTATATACCTCAATTAAAATGTGACACAGATGAAGAAAGCACACATTGTTGGAAAACTGGAACTGATAGACTTGCTTGACCCAGGATTGCCACAAACCCTCAGTTTATTAAAAAAACAAACAAACACAATATCTGCAAAGTGCAATAAAGCAAAACTCAGTAAAAGGAGATATGCTCATAGTCTGATGTTTGGTAGGAGTTTAAATCTTCTTTACTAGACAGATAACTAATTTTCCAGGACTAGTTGTTCCATTGCAATCCTTTATTTATTGAATTGAGATGTCAGTTTTATCATTTCTTCTTGGATTAAAAATTTTAACTGAGTGACCTCCTTAAAGCAATTCTGAGAGTTTCAGAGATGTTTCTTGAATTTGACAGCATTGTCATGATGTTTATTGTTCTTTTTTCAGTGACTACTTTTAAAACACATTTTAAGAATATGTTGAGCTATTAGACTTTAACTATAACAAGAATATTTTTCATTGCTGTGTTAAGAAAGATATCAGTCCTAAGTCCTAGAAAAATATCATTCATTAAAGGAATTTTGTATCAAACTTTTATACATAGGTAACTCACTACCTTCACTTTATTCTCTGGTTTTGTATCTTATTTTTCTCTCATGTTTGAATATATGATTTTTAGGATCCCAAACTCCTTCCTAAATATCAAATTAAATCATTTTTTACTCCATACCATTCCCTGGAGACCCCTGTGGATTTTCACTTTCATAAATCTCTGGTAATTAAATTGATCGACCTTTTAGGAGCAAGATCCTACTTTGCTTCCAAAATGTTAATAACCTATTGGTATACAGTAGGTAAGTACCAGGGGATTTATTTACAGAACCTTAGTGGCTGTTATCTCTTTGGGAGACAGGTGGAGCTTAGTAGCCACAGAATGCAAAATGGAATCTTCCCTGCCCCACATGAGGCTCTAGAGTGTAGATGGTAGAATATAGTATATAGACTGTATTTGAATCCAGCTTGCCACAGAGTAGCAGAATGTCTTTGCACAGTGTACTTACCCTTTTTAACCTTTTTCTGTTTGCTTCCTCATCTGTAAAATGTGATTAAGAAGAATATTGACCTCAAACACTTATGGTAAGAAGGAATAAATGAGGGAATATCACAGTAAGTGCTCATGTCTGTTTAGCCGCTCTTATAGTCTAGGCCTGCACTGTCCAGTATAGTAGCCACTAGTGCAGATGGCTACTTAAATTTACATTAAACATAAGTAAAGTTTATAATTCATTTCCCTAATCATATATCACATTTCAAGTGCTCCAAAGCCTCCCATAGCTGGTGGCTACCACATTATCACAGATATAAGCACACAAATCCTCCCAGAAATAGCTGCTGAACTATGCTGACTTTGAGTCGAAGTCCTTCCTTTCATCAATTAAAAATCATCTCAAAGAGAACCATCTCTGATAGGCTTCAAATGGTCACATGTTCCACCTCTCCTGCTCTCATGGTCCTTTCTACAGAAGGAATGGCATATACCAGAGGGCTGGGAAGGGAACTCCAGCCACTCCCCTTGGCCACATGTTGCAGTTGTGGGGTGCCACGGTCATGGGCTGCATTAGCTGTCAGGAGACATGGAAGAGAGGGATGTGTTGAGCTGCTTAGTTGTCTAATTTTGCTGAACTTAGAACATTTTCTTCACTGTCTGAACTGAAAGTGTGCTCCCATTTGTAAGGAGAAGGAGGAAGTGTGTGGTTCCTACTGCTCCCCTGTTAATTTGAGGACCTACTCCTTGCTTTAGCCCAGGAAGCCTCCTTAATTTCAGGCTGACAGGCTTGTTCTTGAAGCTGAGTGAGTGAACATCCTCATTTGGTTGTGGTCATTACTTTGCAGCCTTCTGTCCTATTGGTAAATACAGTTTGGAAGAAATCAAAACAGAACAAAGAAGTAAAGGAAGATAGTGTTTGTGAGGGTATCACATGAAGAATTTTTTCCTTCTCTCACTAGATATTGAAATTAAATTAGATAAAGAAGGATTTGTATTACCTTTTACAGTTGATGAAGATGTACACAAAAGATAAAGAAATTGTTCTAGTTTTTATATTAAAAGGCCTGTTGAGGTGAATAGGAAAGGATCATTTTCTTAAAAAGGTGAGAAAAATAGATGATTCCAGAAATTAAAACTACATTTCAGGATATGTTTTCTGGAAATTCCTTGTAATATTTTATAAACAGCATCATTAATTAAGCCAAGTACTTTTTCAGTAGACTAAAGAGTAACACATTCATGATTGATGTGAGAGTACTGGCCATTAGGAAAAGCCACATTTTGAGTAAATTTTGGCCAAAAAAATAATGTTTTGGATTGTTATAAAAACTAAGTTTATTTCTCTTTGATTTTTTTTTCAGAGGAGCACTATGCATTAATGGCCCCAAAAGAGTTTGTTTTAACAGCAAAAATTTACTAGGAAAAGAGGCTATTAAACAACGGCAACTCCATTTACTTGGTTATCAAGTTGTCCAGGTATGGGTCCATTCCCTCCACCCCCCAAAGTAATCCCTCATTCATACTTGCTTTTTCCAGGGTCCTAAGTAGTCTGCTAGGACAGTGGGCTGAGAATCTTATATCTCTAATTGAAGTACCCACTTTGTTAATTAGGCTTTTCAGTGTACTTGATATTTTTTATAAATCTTTGGCTTATGTTTTGAAATACAGATTTTTCTTTTTTTTTTTTAAGATTTATCTATTTTATTTATTTCTCTCCCCTCCCAACCCTCACCCCAGTTGTCTGTTCTCTGTGTCTATTTGCTGCATCTTCTTTGTCTGCTTCTGTTGTTGTCAGTGGCATGGGAATCTGTGTCTCTTTTGGTTGCGTCATCCTGTTGTGTCAGCTCTCCGTGTGTGCAGCACCATTCCTGGGCAGGCTGCACTTTCTTTTATACTGGGTTGCTCTCCTTATGGGGCGCACTCCTTGCGTGTGGGGCTCCCCTATGCAGGGAACACCCCTGCATGGCACAGCACTCCTTGCGTGCATCAGCACTGTGCATGGGCCAGCTCCACACGGGTCAAGGAGGCCCGGGGTTTGAACCGTGGACTTCCCATGTGGTAGACAGATACACTAACCACTGGGCCAAGTCTGCTTCCCTTGAAATACAGAATTTTCTGATCTTCAGTTTTCCAAAAGCAGAATATGCCTATATTCTTCATAAGATATGCTCAACTCTGCTTTTAGAGTTATTAAATTATTGGAATATCTGTTTTAATTTCCCCCTGATGTAAGTGTAAGAATGGACAGGATGACTCACTAAAACCAGTATCTTCATCACTACCTAATGTCTAAGACCTTATTGTTTCCTTTGTAAGTTACTTAATAAGGCATTATGATGATGAGTGACTAGAATGTAGATGAATTTCCCAAGTTCTCTAAGGTATTGGTGCTAGTCTGCTCCCTGGTTTCCTCTCTGGCTTACTCTTATCCAGTTCATCTTGCAGACCCCAGACTAATCTTCTGAAAACCCTCAGCATGCCAGCCTGTGATCAGAAACCTTGTTTCTTTCCTACTCATGGGATACAGTAGAACCTCCTCTGCTCTGACTTTTGGGATCCCCTGAGGCTGCACCTTGTTACCTGTCTTCAAGCTGGCGGTCTCTTCCCTCCCACCTAACCCACTCCATTCTCTCTCCCCTTGTTCCTTTGACCAGGTGCCCCCCTCCCTCCAGACAGCATCTCCTCATGACTAAATTCTGTCCATTCAGCAACACCCCACTCAAGTCTCTTCTTTCCCCACAACCTAAAACCCTGACCTCCTCTGAGGGCTGGAATGTTGATTTTCTTCACACACTCTGCATTGGCTTGTTGCATACTTCTAGTATTGATTGTGTCTTCGAGGACAGGAATCATCTTTGATCCTTTAAATATCCCTCTTATTTAAGCAACTAATATTTATTGAGCTCTTATTATGTACTAAGCATTGCTCTGGGCTCTGGGAGTACACAAGTAAGATAGCTGTGACTTTGCCATCGAGGAGCTTCCATTCTTATGTGTGTGCAAGTATTTGTGGGCAGGTTTTTAGAGACAAACAAGTTCAACACGGTAATTTCAATTGTGAAGGATTATACTAGCCAGTTCCTTTTTTTTTTATTCTTCCCATAACAGATCCATTTTCATGAGGCTGAGATGCTAAAATCAAGGCTTGAATTTGTCAAATCTTTATCAAGAAAATTGTTTTCTCAGAACCCTGGGGTTCAGTGCTGACAAGAAGGAATAGTGACTTCAGAACTCAGATCATGAAAGAAGTTGTGTTTTTATGGGTCTCAGCATAAAAAGAGCCTTATTTATGAATTAGCCATTTTGCAGAATTATGGACTATTTGGTGATCTGAAAAGGATCTGTCTAGATCTTACAAAGACATGGAAGGAGCCTTTATTTTCCCTATACCGTGAATACCAAGTGTCAGTGATTGATTTAAAATTAAAGTTCAATTTAATATTAGTATCATAGATACTTGATTTTATATGTCAAACAGAATCGATCAAGTACAATAAATGAATACAATGAATGACTATTTTTAAATCTGCCATCTTGTAACAGTTATCTGCTAAATGAAAAGAGTATGCTTTTTAGAGACCTTCATTTCCTCCTCCTACAAATATAAGAAATGTTTTTTTTCCCATTTCCTGATGTACTTTGTTAGCAGATATAATGTATGGTGAGGAGGAGCAATGGGAAAACAGATGACAGCACTTTGGATTACTATAACATTTATAATTGTAGAATTATACAGAAATAATCCTTTAATAAATTATAGGGAAGTGGATGTGTCTTAAGCAGCAGGACTTGTACCCACACTGTGGTAGATCCCAGGTTCAGTTCCCAGTGCCTTGTAAAGATGATGAGCGAAATAGCAAGCTGACAGGACTAGCTGACTTGGTGAGCTGATGTAACAAGATGACTCAGTTAGCTGATGCAACAAGATGATGCAGTAAAAGACACAGTGAAAAAACACAATGAGACATATGAAATGGAGCAGAGGTGGTTTGAGTAATTAGGTGCCTCCCTCCCACATTGGAGGCCCCAGGTTCGGTTCCCAGTGCCTCCTAAAAAGAAGATGAGCAGACAGCAAGTGCAAACAACCGGGGAGAGGGGTAAATTAAAATAAAATCTTTAAGTATATATATATTCAGGAGAATTATCTTTTTAAATATACAATGAAGTAAAGTAAATTTAGGTAGGGTTGTAAGGGGGCAGGTTTGATTAGGGGAAAATCTAAAATGTAAATCATGCGTGAATTACATTGTATTTAGTGAAATACAGATGCTTCACTCTCCAATTACGGTCAGGTTAAAGCTTGAGGGGAGAGTGAGACAAGGCAGACAGATGTGGAAAGGGCCGCAGAGTTTGGAGACTGGGTTTCTACCTCTGGCTAGTTCCGGGGCCTTGGACAGGGAAAGGAGCTTCCATTTACTTCTCACCCGCTCTGTGCTGAGCTCTATGCTAAGCACTTGAACACAGGCTTGTATGATTTCCAGGGGCCTTGGACTTGGGCAGTGTTTCCTCTCCAAAGCTCACAGATGGTCAATGCCTGCCTTGGATACAGAACCACGGGTGAAGATGAGACTTGAACCTGGTCTGAGCAGCAATGTAACAGAGGACTGAGAATCTGTGTTCGGGAGTCAGGCACGTGGGGTTGATTTCAATCTCTCTTGCAAATTGTATGACCTTGGGCCTCATTTCCAAATGGCTAATCAAAAATAAGGATGAAAGGAGTTAATACACATAAAAACATTTAGAAAAAGGCCCACCACAAAGTAATCACAGGACATATTAGCTAATAACGTCTGCATTTCTACCAGTATTAGGATTCTCTGAAGAAACAGCCAACAGGATATGGGTCCATACGTAAATAGGGAGGGATTTGTTAGTAGAATTGGCTCAGTGACCCTGGGGATAGGCAAGTTCAGATTTCCTAGGGCAGGCCATGCACTAGAGACAGCACAGGGTATGACTTTCCTTGGGAGAAGCTGGAGAAGGAGAGAAAGGATTTGCCACTGCCGAGGGCCTTGGTGTTGCTTTAAGACCTCCAGCTGCTGGGGTGATGGGACTCCCTTCCTTGCTGAAGGCAGTCGCCCTTGTTTGTGGATGTCATCAGCCATAGCTGCAACTGCCTAATGGTCTAAAGCCACCTACAGAATGCCCTCACACTGGCAGGCCAGGGCTTGCATCATCCAATGACTCAGCACCAACTGGATGGTGATTAACCATCGCATGACCCCATCATGCTGTAACATTTTAGATCTCTTTATCTTTACTTTTTAAGGCTTTTTAAGCTTTAGCATAGGTTATTGAAACTCTATGAGTTCTAGAGCTCTAAGTTCACTTTTAAATTTTATGCTTCTTTGCAGAGAAGGAATGAGACAAATAGAAGCAAATGAAAGATTGACCAGGAGAGAGCTGCAATCGATTCAGATGTGTTCATATACCCAAGTGAATTCCGCTCACCTGGGGGCCAGGCCAAAAGGATTCTCACATCTCTGGGAAACCTGTGAAGTGGTCTCACTTACAGTTCTTAGAGCATTTCATGGCTTTGGGCCTGAGCACTATTCTGGATCATACTATGCCTCAGAAACCCTTCCACAGTCCCTCTTTGCTACCCAGACCAAGCCCAGTGTCACTTCTGCCTTCTCTGAGCTCTCTTGTCCCTCCCTGTCACACCCTTTACCCCCCACCCCCCTCACCCTACTCCAACCCCCATAACAACAATCTCTTCCATCATCATGAGACATTCATTGCATTTGGTGAATACAACTCTGAGTACCGCTGCACCTCATGGTCAATCGTCCACACCATAGCCCACACTCTCCCACAGTCCACCCAGTGCGCCATGGGAGGACATACAATATCCAGTAACTGTCCCTGCAGCAACACCCAGGACAACTCCAAATCCCGAAAATGCCCCCACATTTACATTTCTTCCTCCCACTCCCACCCCCAGCAGCCACCATGGCCACTTTCTCCACACCAGTGCCACATTTTCTTCAATTACTAATCACAATAGTTCATGAATAGAAATATCAGTAAGTCCACTCCAATCCATACTCTATTCCTACATCCTGTGGACCTTAGAATGGTTGTGTCCATGTGTAAGGAGGTGTAGGAGGAGCACAGACTGGCTTGCTGGGTCATACTTCTAGGGGTGCCATAATTCTAGGGTTCCCTATTGCTAGGTGTGCTGTACTTCTAGTGGTGCCATATTTCTAGGGTGCTCTACTTCTAGGGGTGCCACTGTAAGTGTGTGGTTATTGCTTTTGTTAATTAGCATCAAGGACATGGTACTGAAAAATCTCTAAAACCTCTGCCTGAATCAAGGACATACAGGCAAGAAGCCTCCTGAGAGGGGGCTCGTTGGTCCGGGGCCTGAGACCGCCCTCTCCCCTGCCTGCCTGTCCACCTGCACTCCCTGCTGCCTACCCCTTCTGAAAGCTGCACCGCCCTTGTCCTCCCTTTCTGTCACCCGCACATCAATGGGCTCGGCCTCAGGGCCACCACAGATGCTCTTCCCGCTGCCTGGAATGACCGACTGTTCCCCAGATTCCACAAGTTTTGCCCCTCATTATCATTTATGTTTCAAGCCAGTCTTCCTAGAGCCGCCCTGGTTAAAGTATTCCCAAGGCCTGTTTAGTTCTCCTTTTCCTTTTTACTGATACACACACATCCCAGGCTTTAGAGTTACGCGAATTTTCGACAGAAGGAACACACCTCTTGAACCAGCATTTGACTCAAGAAACAGCAGAGCGCTGTGGAACAGCTCAGTTTTGCCAGATACCACTTGAATGGATTCGATTTGTGCCGCTGCACAACAGCACCTGCCAGTACCGTGAGCGGTGCCCGCTCGTGGTGACCGAGGCGCTGAAAACCGACTCGTTGCACGTTGACACGATGCTGCTGCGGACACACTGAGTTAATATACCACGGCAGTGAATTCCACCTGAGTCTTCCGCTACTGTTCCGCGGCTCCTGGAGGGTTTCAGATGCCGCGCTGCCATGGCCTGCTCTTCTTCCGGACAGCCCGCTTGGAACCCTCCGGGAGCGCAAGGGCAAGGGCAAGCAGGCGGAGGCCCCCAGTCCAGCAGACGCGGCTCCTTGCGTCCCAAGTGGGCCCTCCAGGGACCCGCAAGGAGACGGGAGGGCACGGTCCCATCCCCAGCCCAGCTGCGCCCTCCACCCTGCGCCCCTGGCCCTGCGCCCCAGCCCTGCGCCCGCGGCCCAGCTTTGTGACGCGAGGCGCTGTTCCCCGGCAACTGCTGAACGCGGGCGCCGAGCAGCCAGGGAGGCGGACTCTGGCGGGGCCCCCGACTCGGGCGGGGCCCCCGGCCGGGTGCGACCGACATAGCCTGGGCGGAGAAGCTGGAAGCGGGCGGCCTGGCGGATGAGGAGGAGATCACCGCCGCCACGCTGCGGGGCACGCCAGGGCCTTCGCCCATCTCCGAGCAGTCCGCCTTCAGCTACGTCCCGCCGCGGCGCCTGGACCCCAAGGAGTGCAGCTACTTCTCCCGCCAGACTCCGGTGAGGCGGCAGGGGCGGCACCGCGCGGTGGGGGTGAGACGGTGCTGGGGGCAGGGTTCCCCTGCCAGGGAGGGGCTGGGGCAGGGCTGTGCCACCCGGAGCGGGGACTGGACACCCAGCGGCACCGCGTGGAAGGGATCTGGGGGCCAAGCAAGGGCGTGGGGGCGGGACCCCGGCAGGGTGGGCGATGCTTCTGTGGGGGTGGGAGCAGGACATCATAGTGGGAAAGGGCTACCGGGAAGGTCAAGTGGGGGGCAAGCAAGGAGGGAGTGCTCACCAGGGAGGAAGACTCGATGGGGCGCCCGGGGGTGGAGAGGGCAGGGGCTGCTCGGCAGGGTCGGTGAGATGGGCGCCTGGACCCGAAAGAGCAGAGCTTTTAGTACTGTGAGACACAGAGGCACCGCTCCCCCGGGCTGAAGGGGCCTTGCAGCAATCCGGGGGTGCACGGACAGTCTAGAAAGGGAGCCCCGAGGCTATCCAGTGTGCAGGATGCGGCCCCCTGAGCAGTATGTGCGGTGGTTCCCGCGGCCGTGAATAAGCAACCAGGCTGATGGACGGTCCTGGGCCACTGGAACCCTCGGGCCGCCTTCCCACCGACAAGGAGAACCAGGAATAGGTCTGCACCGTCTGGCCCGGCCCCTCTGGGAAGGTGTGCGTGGTGGGAAGACCTCGGGGGTCTAAGCATCCGAAGCTCCCAAGACAGGGCTGAAGGAAGGAAGAGAAGGGTGTTGAGAGTTGTCCAGGTCACCCATTCCTTTCTTTTCAACATTGTTTCTGTCTGTCCCCAGGGTGTTCCTCAGGGCATCTGATTAGATAAAAGCCTTGATTGGGGACCCTCAGCCTGGCGGACAGCTGGGCACCTGGGCTATCCCTCAGGCCTCCTGGAGGGATGGGACTGCCAGAAGAGGGACACCTCACTTTTCTCAGGCTGCTGTCACAAGTGCCATGAACTGGGTGGCTAAAAACACCAGAAACGGCTCTCTCAGCCCGGCAGGCTGAAGCCGCAAGTGCGTGGGCCGTGCTGGTGTGTCAGTCCTGGCCGCTGGGGCGCCTGTCCCTTGGCCAGCAAGCCTTGGGTTTTCAGTGCCTCCTCAGACACCCTATGGCCTGCTCTGTCTCTTTTCCCATGGTGCTCCCGCCCCCCCACTTTTGTCTGTGTCCACACCCCCCTCTAAAGACACCAGCCATCCTGGAATAAGGGTCCACCCACTGCAGTCAGCCTCATTCAATTTAAATGATTCTGCTTGCAATAACGCTTTTGCAAAAAGTTCGTGTTCCCAGGTACCCAGGATTAGGACTTCAAGGTATCTTTTTGGGGTACACAGCTCAACCCATAACGTGGAACACAGATTCCATTGGAAAGAAAGTTAATGGTGTATAAAATAATCCCACAAAATGCCTCCTTCCTCTTCTCCAAGCCACCCACAATCAGTGGTGCCCAGGTGAGTCCCCAGTTCAGGTCAACTCTTGCTCGAGTACTGATGGGAGGCCCCTTGAGTCTCATGAACTTCACTTCACACAGAGAAGCGTAGTTTCAGGTTGAAGCAACCATGGCCCTCAGCCTGCCCCTGGGATGTCTCTTGAATCTGAGGTACCCCTCTGCCTGGCTTCTAGCGTGTGGAAGACCTGGATGGAGGAAGGTGACTTCTGGGGCCGTCTGACAAGGTACCTATCTCTGCTGGCCATTAAAACAGGAGGGGGGTGGAACGGAAGGGTTCCTGACCTTCTGTAAACACACACCTCATCTGTTTTCTTCCTGTGAGCAATAGCTTTTGAACAACTGTAAATAGTTTCACTACTAAGTGGGGTTTACATTTTGAGTCTACGGTACCTATGATACTGCCAGTGAGTTGATGGCCATCATGAGATAATAGTCAAAAAGCCAAGACTCTTGGTGTATGAAGTTGTTCAAATCTTCTTTATCTAGAGAATATAAAATTCATCTGGATTTTCAGCATAACAAAGACAGTTCACACTACAACGTTTTGTTTGTACCTTTGAGGAGTCCCTTTCCATAAGGTGGACTGTAGACTGCTCCTCGATGGGGTGTCACTGATGGAAGGTACCGCTGAATACTGCACAGTGGGGCTTGTGGATTCTGAAGCTTAAATGTGGTAGAAATGCAGAGCAGAGCCCCTGCCCCCTGCAGGCCAGGCCCAAGAGGGAGAAGGGCAGAGTGAGCCTGAAGACTCAGTGTCTCCTTCCAGAATTTGGTGGGCTGATAAATGGCCCCGCCTTCCAGTGCTAACTGAACAAGGGCCGGAGAGGGGACCCAAGGTAAGAAGTGACCAGGGCTCTATCTCTTGGTGGGACATCAGGAATGAGCCATAAGCACATTTTTCTATATGACAGGGTCAGCAAACTAAGGCCTGCAGGCCAAATCTGGCCACCTGCCTGTTTTGATAAAGTTTTATTAGAACACACCCACACCCATTCATTTCTCTAACGTTCCTGTGCAGGATGTTGGGGTTGAGTGATAACGGCAGAGCCCACAGGGCCAGAAGAGGTCCCCCCTGGCCCTCCAGAAAGAAAGTCGCTGACTGCTGCTTGAATGCCTTATTGCCTCCTGGAAAATGGGAAATATCTTTATTTATTTATTTATTTTGTCTTTATTTTTTTAATATTACATTCAAAAAATATGAGGTCCCCATATACCCCCCCACTCCCCTCACCCCTCTCCTCCCCCCATAGCAACAACCTCCTCCATCATCATGAGACATTCATTGCATTTGGTGAATACATCTCTGACCACCGCTGCACCTCATGGTCAATGGTCCCCATTATAACCCACACTTTCCCACAGTCCACCCAGTGGGCCATGGGAGGACATACAATGTCTGGTAACTGTCTTTAGAACGCATGCATTCAAATGGGATTTTATGTGTTTAAAGCATTTCAGGGCAGTTTTGGTTAGCTGAGGTTACAGGCAAATTCAAGTCCTGGGGCTTTGTGCATGCCAAAAGGAAATGATGCAACTGAAATAAATATTAATTAAAATCTAAAGAAAAGAGCCTTAAAAGCAACAAGAACAGCAAAAGGCATTTCAAAGTCTATTTGAACCAATGTTCACACCATGGTATTGGGATTATGGGCACTGGTATCTGATCAGCTCCAGGGCTCCAGGAGCAGTTTCTCTGACCTTGGGATCATTGGTCATAAAGAGGGCGAATTCTGTACTACAGCTGATCAAACTCTGTACTAAAGGTGATCAAATTCTTCCTAAATCAATTTCCTTGGTTTCCTTGGAGCGCAGTTAACAGTAGTCAGTGTGTTGGTTAGCAGCCCAGGCTGAGGAGCCCCAAGTGGAAGTATCAGCTCTGTGG
This sequence comes from Dasypus novemcinctus, assembly GCF_030445035.2. NCBI lineage: Eukaryota > Metazoa > Chordata > Mammalia > Cingulata > Dasypodidae > Dasypus > Dasypus novemcinctus. The sequence goes on from NW_026688158.1 coordinate 673,745, forward strand.
TGACTAGCTGTGGAGCCTTCACAAGTCACAGCCTCTCTGTCTCACTTTGCCATTCTAGGACAGATCAAACAGAACTGACCTCATGGACCACTTAAGAGAATGAATGTGCTTAGTGCGCATACAGTGGCTCACAGTAAGCGCTGGATCGGTGGAGCTCTAATTACTGTTTTGTTTTTATTTTTTTATTTTTTAATTATCTTTTTTCAAAGTTAATAGATCACACAAAATGTTACATTAAAAAACATAAGAGGTTCCCATATACCCCACTCCCCACCCCCACCCCTATCAATTTTTTAGTTGTATTTTTTGAAGATACATAGATCACAAAAAATGTTACATTCAAAAAATATAAGAGGTTCCCATATACCCCCAACCGCCTCACTCCACTCCTCCCACATCAACAACCTCTTTCATTAGTGTGGCACATTCATTGTATTTGGTGAATACATTTTGGAGCACTGCTGCACCCCATAGACTAATTGGCTTTGGCTAGTGATGGTCAGTGCCCTTTTGCTAAGGACTGGGTCCACTGGGCCAAGCCTTTCCTTCCTGATCTGACCACTGTCAGAGAGGCACATGATAGAACCATCAACCTGGGGGCTTAAATAAGCAGTTCTGGGGCATTGTCAGACTAGCCCTGGCAAACTGAGACAGCGGCTAAAAGTAAAGATAGACTTCCCATGCCAAGGTGTGTGTGTGTGTGTGTGTGTGTGTGTGTATGTGGCAGGGAGGCTCTGCTCAGTCCAGTCTCAGGAACGCAGGTGGAGGGCGGGTCACCAGTCAGGCTGTTGTCCTTTCAGTGTGAAGTCTCTGGAGCTCCTGGCCATGGGTGCTTACATGCTTCTGCCTGAAGAGTCACACATGGTTTCTTGATCACATGCAAGCACCTAGCAGAGGAGCAGGGACGGTTACTCCTGTGGGTGACCAGGAGAGGAGGAGAATTGGCTATTGGTGCCATCTACCACTCAGCTGATCCTGAACAACGCTCTGAGGTTGTGTCTCTGGCTCCACTTCCCACTGTTGGAAAGCCCTTGCTTCTCCTACCAAGTGCCCTTTCTCAACCAGCAGCTCTACCTGCAGTAGCAAGGTCTCCTCCACTGTCACGTCTGTTTCCTACCCCCAGCACCACCAACCTCAGCAACCCTCCTTCTGTGTCACCCTGCACTTTGTTCACACCTCTGCTATTTTCTGAGGGAATGCTGATGGTAGACAGCAAGGGCCAAACCAGTATCAGGAAACACTGAATTTCAATAATACTCAAAACACAAAGGGCCAAATGGACATCAAGAGAGAAAAGTAAGTGGCGTTCTTTTTGCTTTGTGTTTTAAAAGCAACATCCTGTGTGAAACAAGAAATCCCTTGAGAAATGGTAATAATGAAATACCAATAAACCCAGAAGCTCCGTTTTGTGGTAGCATGTAAATCTGGGTCGGTTTTATTAATGACATTCTGCTTCAATCCATAAAGTAGTGAAAGAAAAAAAGAGGAAAGAAGAAAAATTGGTGAAACAAATCAAGGAAAAGCAGATTTTTGTTTGATTAGTTTTTGGAAATGGATAGTCATGTTACTAACTGAGGCTGGCTGGTGATGAATATTTTTTTCTTTATTTTTCTGTGATAGAAAATTTCATTTTGTTCTGCAAAAGTTCTGAATATGCGAAATCCCCACAAAGAAGAGCTGTCTAAGATTGTGATAGCATCCACCAGCATTGCTAAGGGAAGTTATTCTGAGCTATGATAGGCTCCTGGTAAATAATCCAGGGCTTGGGGGACAGGCATTGCTGCTTACTCATCATTCTTACTTTAAAGAGAGTTTTCGAACTCATTAGGAAAAGAAATGGGCATTTTTCAATAATGTTGCATATCATACTCTATTATGCTGATTTCTCCAGTTTAGGGAACAAAATAAAGTGCCATTAGCTCTTACATTCAGTGTAGGGTAATTGCATGTTCTGTTCTTGAGTCCATCCTTCCCCTTTAGGATCTTTCTCTCAGAATAAGAACCCTAGGGGTTAACTCAGCTCAGAAGGGTCAGAGGAAGCACAAGCCCAGCCTTTTCCATGAGGATCTTCTGTTTCCTTGTTCCCCTTCTGTTAGCGCTGCCCCCTGCTGCCTGCCCTGCTGCCCTGTCCCCTTTTGCACCAGGCTTTCAGGTGTGAGAGAGGAAGGTGCCTCCCACCTCTCCACCACGTGTCTGTAGACCTGGTCTATGTGTTTGACCCTGTGGCTCTTCTCCAGCCACACATGTGTTCCACTGGTGGGCTGGCCAGGAAGGACTTAAGCCACAGAATGACCAGGAGCCCAGCTTCCTTCTAAGTCCTTAATTTACTAGGCATATGGAGGTGATGTGAGTGGTGGGGACCATGTTATCTTTTTTTCTTTCCAGCTGGCCTCAAGTGGGCTGGGCAGTAACTCTGAACCTCAGAGGGGAGGGTCTGGATTCCAGAACTTTCCCTGACAGGAGACCAAGTTCCTCCTCTGGAGAATTGACCTTGTATCATCCCAGAAGAGTGGGTGGGGTGCTTGGGCTTCCTTGGGTTCCCGAAGGGCCTTCTGATCTGGGGGTTTACCTACAAAGTTTCCTTCAAGAGGACATAACACTGCCAGCAAGAGGTGACTCTCGGCCAATCAACATCCTACATTATGTATGTTAAAGATAATGTGATCTCTCCACGGTGTATTACATTTCTTAAAATGTTGGATTTTATTTGATTTAATTCAAATATCTTTAATTTTTATATAGTATAGCCATTTGATACTGTTTATGAATTCCAAACATAGATATTGGATTATGTTTGTAAACTGGTCTCTTCCTATGGGCATAATAGATTGTATTAACTTCAGAAGTATCACTTTTATTTTGTTATATTATGATCAGGGGTTGAAATGGCCCATGTCAGTAGGACATTGAGTCTTCACCCCCTTGGTGGGCAGGGACTCACTAAGAAAAAGACATGGCAAAGGAAGTAGTTGGAGTTTTGATGCTGGATCCCAGGGAAGTAAACACACAGGAGAAGAACACAGAGGAACAGAGATGGCTCTATAGACATGGCAGAGGCCTGGAAAGAGAGAGAACCTGATGGTCTACTGTTGACCTTGTGGCAACACCAGAGCCGCCAAGCCCATAAAGAAACAAGCCCCAGACAGAGAGACAAGCCTTATGCCAGCCTACAGCTGAGACCAGAAGAAGCTGGGACCATGGAGTCTGAAGAAGAAGGCTGAATCTTCACAGAGACCAGCAGCCATCTTGCTCCAACATGTGGCAACAGACTTTGGTGAGGGAAATAACTTACACTTTATGGCCTTGTGACTGTAAGCTTCTACCCAAAATAAACCCCCTTTGTCAATGCCAACAGATTTCTGGTACTTTGCATCAGTACCCCTTTTGTTGACTAAGACATATAGTCAAAGTGTTTCATTTTTTTTTTTATTTCTCCCCATTGCTTTGATGATTAAAAGGCCCTTAGAGCTGTTTTTTCACTTACCTTTTAAAATCCATCCAGAATTTTCTTTTGTCTGCAATGAAGTGGGAAAATACAAGTTTATTTTTAACCCAAAGAGCTATCCAGTTTTCACAGTACCAAACACTGAAAACTTTATCACTGGCCATGGTTTGGGCTTCTTGTTAACCTAGGAGTATAGGAGCCATACTGGAGGAGATGCTTTCCACAGAAGTGAAGGCCACAGTGGACCAGGGCACCCTGTGACCATGCCAGAAGTGGACATGCTTGAAGGCCACAGTGGGAGGAAGCTCAGGTGTGGTGGGCTTGTTCTGGCCAGTGGTGGTGTGTGAGCAGGAGCCCTGAGCCCATACTGGGAGGTTTTCTGTCCTCCCCATCCTGTAAAGTGACTTGGAGCACAGGCACACCAGATTTTCCAGCAGCTGTGAGACAAGTTCTTTTAGCATGGCACTCCTGGAGTTCTTAAGAACTTTAAGACAATACTAAGGATGGCCTTGCTGGCCTTAGCAGGGTGGCTGTGGACAACAACCAGGCTGACTTATCTTCACACCTCTCCCAGAATGACCAGGTGTCTTACACAGGATGGAAGGTATGTGAAGGGTCTGTAGCGACTCAGTTGAAGCTGCTTTCACCCAGTCTGAGTTCCTGGAGTCAGTGAGCTTGGGGGTTACTGGGTTTTCCAACGTACTCTGCCTATGTGCTGCATTCTCTTAACTGTACTTTCTACCTTGTGCCTTGTAGTTGGTAGAAATGCTTCCTTTTGTTACACACCCAGAGGAAAAAAGTAAGGCAAAAACAAACTTAGGCAACCTGGCATTAGGTTCGAGACCTGATCCTGCCCAAATCCAGCAAGTCCACGTGTCTGAGTTCACTGTCGGGAGGATATAAGCAGCCAAAGTGATATACATGGCTAACCAGGGGAGGATTAAAGAGCAGCTAGCAAGTGCATTTCTTCATCTTTTATAGATAATGAGGCAGACGTACTTTCCCTTTAAGGACAAGCTGGGATGAACAAATGGAGATATTAAAAGATGATAGCTGATGGGTGGGGCAAGATGGCACCTGAGTGAATGCACTTCATAATTGTTCCTGCAAAAGGCCGGCTGAGTACAGTTGGAATCTTGCTGCAGTGGGTAGTTTCGGGGACTTGCAAGGCAGGAAGTGTTTGGACATTGATTTGGAGAGACTGGAACAGAAGTCGTGCTTGCTAAGGGTAGAAATGTGGGTTTCTAACACTGAGATCAGAAGTTGTGGAGAGGTGGGACTCTTCCCCCTAGGGCATTCCCTGAACTGTTAGTAGTGTGGCAACATTCCCAAGTCCTGTGTTCCCCAGAAGAATGGTCCCCAGGTCCATGACCCCTAAGCCACTGCAACCCACATTCCACAGACCCACAGGCCCCAAGTGGACAATATCCCAGACTTCCCACTCCCAAATCCAGCGCTCTGCCAAATCCAGTGCTCCCTGCGGTAAGGGAATACACTAGCCGTTCAGTTTTGGAGTGACTCTGTGAGTTGGAGGGTTTTGGTAGGAGGTGCAGAGGGGCCAAATGAGATGGGGGTTCAATTTTCAGGTCCTGACACCCCCCCCACTTTTTTTTTTGAGTTGGCTTGGGGAAAACTGGGGAAGAAAGGAAAGGCAAATCTGCCGAGAAAGCCCAATTTACCTAAAAGTGCTGGGATCGGAAACTTGGTCTGGGAGAAGGTGGAGTCAGAAAATCAACTAGGCAGCAGACTTGGCCAGTTGTTATAGTGTCTGCCTACCACATAGGAGGTCTGCGGTTCAAACGCCCAGGCCTCATTGACCTGTGTGGAGCTGGTCCATGCGCAGTGTTGATGCACGCAAAGAGTACCCTGCTAAGCAGGAGGGTCCCCCACATAGGGGAGCCCCATGTGCAAGGAGTGCGCCCTGTAAGGAGAGCCACCCAGCATGAAAGAAAGTGCAGTCTGTCCAGGATTGATGCCGCACACACGGAGAGCTGACACAACAAGATGATGCAACAAAAAAAACACAGATTCCCGTGCCCCTGACAACAACAGAAGCGAACAAAGTAGACACAGCAAATAGACACAGAAAACTGGGGGGGGGGGGGGGGAAGGGGAGAAAAATAAATAAATAAATAAATCTTTAAAAAAAAATTCAACTAGCCCTCCTGTAGTGCAACTAAGGGAGATGGACTGTAAGATGTGTTTTGAAAACTTCCATTAGCATATTTGGTGTTCCTGGTGATGTGTGGGCACGCTCTCTTTGGAAATTAAGAGACATTGTTCTCTCTGGTGATTTGGTACACCAAGGACCCACTTGATTCTCCTACTGGACACCTCACACAGCTTTCCTGCTGCCCTGGGAGAGAGAGAAGGGAAAAAGGGAGAAAGGGGGAAGGTCAGACTCCTAAGCATTTTATTTAAATGCAAAGAGGATTCCTTGCTTGAAATGTTGGTCTTTTTTATTGGTTTATTTTTTTGTTTTTCCTTCCTCTTTATAACCCCACAGCCCTTTCCTCCTCCCCCTCCTCCTTCTCCTCCTCCTCCTCCTCTTCTTCTTCATCCCCCTTTTCTTGCTTGAATTTCCACCCCCACTTTTCCCCCTTTTTTCCCTTTCTCTTCTTTTTTTTTATTTTTTATATTAGGTGTGGCAGGGAGTGATTCACATTTGCTGTGTTTCCTCATCCTCTATTTCCTCTTTTCTGTGTGTACTGATTTTGGCTACCAATACTTATCCCTTTCCTCTACATCTTTCTATCCTCCACCATTTAGTGTTTCTCTTATATTCCACTGCTCTTAATTTAGCCCCCAATTTTTATTTCTAATACCTTTGTACTGTTTTCTGTCTTTTATTCACTCTCTATATTATTGTCCTTTCCTTTCTCTTCCCACTTTCCTGACCACACTGGTCTTTTAATTAATACTATATTCCTCACCATATTCAGGTTACTGTCTCATTATAGATACTCCATATTTCTTACTGTTATAACTCTACACAGCTTTCATGAGTCTAATACCCATTCTTCTAGATCTCACATGGTTCTTCTGCTAATATTTACTAACAATACTACTATTATACTTTTTTCTTTTCTTACTCTTTTTGCTTTCACTTACCCTAATATTTTCCTTCAAGTGAACTTAGCCAACAGGACAGAAATAGAATAAGAAGAACAAAATGGCAAAGAGAAGACTTAACACACATGAAAAGCAGCAACTACTTAAACCCTGACACTAGACAAAGAAGCTAATCAACCCACCAAGATAAAATGATGACCAGAGAGCAACAAAAAACTACAAACCAAACCAATAATCAGGAAAACATGACCCAATCCAATGAACAAACTAAAAAGTAGGAAGAAGAGCAGAACATCAAACAAGTAATTAAAGCTCTCAAAACATTTAATAGGGGCCAATTTAATGAGGTGAAGGAAGAGATAAGACTATGAAGAAACACTTAGAGAGCATACAGAAGAAATTGCAATCATGCAAAAAAAAAAAAAAAAGACAATGGATATGATGGGGAGTAACAGCACAATCCAAGAAATCAAAAATACACTCTCAGCAAATAACAGCAGATTTGGAGAGGGAGAGGAAAGAACTAGTGATGTACTGTCTTCCATTATGGAAGATAGTACATTCTAAATCAAACAGACAGTAGAATTGATAGATAAAAAGAGAGAAAAAATTCAACAGGGACTTTGGGACCTGAATGACAAAGCAAAATGTGAAAACATATGCATTATAGGCATCCCAGAATAAGAAGAGAAGGGAAAGGGAACAGAAGGGGTGTTGGAGGAAATAATCGGTGAAAACCTCCCAAACCTATTGAGGGAGATGAATGTCCACATCCAGGAAGCACAATGCACCCTAAATAGCATAAATCCCAACAGGCCTACCCAAAGACATATACTTGTCAAATTATCCAATGCTCAAGACAAAGAGAAAATACTAAAAGCAGCAGGAGAAAAGAGAAACATCACATACAAAGGAGGCTTCATAAAACTAAGTGCTGATTTCTCATCTCAAACCAAGGAGGCAAGAAGGCAGTGGTATGATATAGTCAAAGTACTAAAAGAAATAATTTCCAAAAAAGAATACTCTGTCCACCTAAACTGACATTCAATATGATAGAGAGTTCAAATATTCACAGACAAACAGAAATTAATAGATTATACCAACAAGAATACTGCCCTTCAAGAAATACTAAAGGAAGTTCTACAGGGGGAAAGATAAAAACCAGGAGAGACAGAGTTGGAGGAGAGTGTAAGAACAATAAAAAGACAAAAAAAAAGTAAAAAACCAAACAAAATATAACAAACACAAATCCAAAGAAAATATGGCTAATATAAATAATTCCTTGAAAGTGATAACACTGAATGTCAATGGATTAAACTCACCTGTCAAGGGACTCAGACTGGAAGATTGGATAAGAAAGTATGATCCATCTATATGTTGTCTACATGAAAAACATCTTAGACCTAGGGATTCAAGGAGGTTGAAAATGAATAGCTGGAAAACATCTTACAGGCAAATAATAACCAAAAATGGGCAGGAGTAACTATGTTAATATCAGACAAAATAGACTTTAAATGCAAAATAATTGTGAGAGACAAATATGGACACTACATATTAGTGAAAGGGATAATCATTCAAAAAGGAAAGAACAGGTATAAACATTTATGCTCCTGGGAAGCAGACTTGACTCAGTGATTAGGGCATCTGTCTACCACATGGCAGGTCCACGGTTCAAACCCTGGACCTGCTTGGGGCCTCCTTGACCCATGTGGAGCTGTCCCATGCACAGTGCTGATGCACACACGGATTGTTGTGCCATGCAGGGGTGTCCCCGTGTAGGGGAGCCCCAAGCGTAAGGAGTGCACCCTGTAAGGAGAGCTGCTCAGTGGGAAAGAAAGTGCAGCCTACTCAGGAATGGCACTGCACACACAGAGAGCTGACACAGCAAGATGATGCAACAAAAAGAAACACAGATTCCAATGCCACTGACAACAGAAGCAGACAAAGAAGATGCAGCAAAAAGAGAGAGAACAGACAACTAGTGTGTGGGGGAGGGGAGAGAAATAAATAAATACATCTTTAACAACAAAAACAAAAACAAACAGAAAACATTACACTCCTAACAAGGGTGCCTACAAATATGTAAGACAAACACTGGAGAATCTAAGGGAAGGAATTGCTGCCTCTACAGTTATAGTGGGGGACTTTAATACACCACTACCACCTCTGGACAGAACATCTCAAAAGAAAATCAATAAAGAAGAAAAGACTTTGAACAATATATTAGAGGAACTGGACCTAATAGACATATACAGAACATTACATCCAATTAAAGCAGGATAAACATTCTTCTCAAGTGCACATGGATCATTCTCCAAGATAGACAACAGGATAGGTTGCTGAGAAAGTCTCAGTGAATTCAGAAAGTTTGAAATCATACAAAATAATTTCTCTGACTACAGTGGAATGAAGCTGGAAATCTGCAAAGGTCAGAGACCTGGATTTGGCAACAAGATATGAAAGTTAAATAACACACTCTTAGTAAAACAGTGGGTCAAGGAGGAACTCTCAAAAGAAATCAATAACTACCTTGAAACAAATGAAAATGATAATGCACATATCAAAACTTATGGGATGCAGCAAAAGTGGTACTGAGAGGGCAATTTATAGCCATAAATTCACACGTGATAAAAGAAGAGCTAAAATTGAAAAACTAACTTCACAGTTGGAGGATATAGTAAAAAAAAAAAACAATGACAAACTAAATGCAAAGGAAAAGGAAAGAAATAAAAAGATCAGAGCAGAACTAAATGAAAAAATAAGAAAGCACTTGAGAAAATAAACAAAACCAAGAGCCAGTTCTTTGACAAGATCTATAAAATTGACAAACCCTTAGCTAGACTAACAAGAAAAAAAAAGATGCAAATACAGAAAATAAGAAATGAGAAAGTGGATATCACCACTGACCCCACAGAAAAAAAGACTATCATAAGAGGATACTTTGAAAAACTATATTCCAACAAAAATGAAAATTCAGGGAAAATGGACAAATTCCTGGAAACACATAAGCAACCTATATATATATATTTTTTAAAAGATTTATTTATTTATTTAATTCCCCCCCCTCCCCTGCTTGTCTGTTCTTGGTGTCTATTTGCTGCATCTTGTTTCTTTGTCCACTTCTGTTGTCATCAGCGGCACGGGAAGTGTGTGTGGCGCCATTCCTGGGCAGGCTGCACTTTCTTTTCACACTGGGCGGCTTTCCTCACGGGCGCACTCCTTGCGCGTAGGGCTCTCACGCGGGGGACACCCCTGTGTGCCACGGCACTCCTTGCGCGCATCAGCACTGCACATGGCCAGCTCCACACGGGTCAAGGAGGCCCGGGGTTTGAACCAGCGGACCTCCCATATGGTAGACGGACGCCCTAACCACTGGGCCAAAGTCCGTTTCCCAGCAACCTATATTAATGAAAGAGGAAACTGACAATCTCAATAAATCAACCACAAGTAAAGATATAAAATCAGTCATTAAAAGCCTCCCAACTAATAAGAGTTCTGGGCCAGATGGCTTCAGAGGTGAATTCTACCAAACTTTCCATAAAGAACTAATGCCAATCTTGCTGAAACTCTTCCAAAAAATTGAAACAGAAGAACATTGCTTAACTTATACTATGATGCCAATATTGCCCTAATATCTAAGCTGAACAAAGATGTCACAGGAAAGGAAAATTACAGACCAATCTCTCTAATGAACATAGATGTGGAAATCCTCAACAAAATACTTACTAATCATATTCAGCAGCACATTAAACGAATTATACACCATGACCAGGAGGAATTCATTCCTCGTATGCAAGGATGGATCAACATAAGAAAATACACTAATGTAAACACCACATAAACAGATTGAAGGAAAAAAATCACATGATCATATCTGCAGAGGCAGAAAAAGCATTTGACAAAATACAGCACTATTTCTTAATAAAAACTCTGCAAAAGATTGGAGTAGATGGAAACTTTCTGAACATGATAAAAGATATATATGGAAAACCCCCAGTTAACATCATTTACAATTTTGAAATCTTAAAATCTTTCCCTCTAAGATCAAGAACAAGACAACGATGCCCATTATTACCCCTTCTATTTAATATTGTGTTAGAAGTACTTGCCTGAGCATTGAGGCAAGAACCAGACATAAAAGGCATTCAAATTTGAAAAGAAGAAGTCAAAATTCCACTATTTGCAGATGATATGACCCTATACATAGAAAACCCTGAGAAATCTACAACAAAGCTTCTAGAATTTATAAATGAGTTCAGTAATGTTACAGGTTATGAGATCAATGCGCAAAAATCAGTAGCATGTCTGTACAACACTAATGAAAAACCTGAGGAGGAAATCAAGAAAAAATACCATTTGCAATAGTAAATTAAAAAATCAAATACCTAGAAATAAATTTAACTAAAGATGTACAACATTTATACACAGAAAACTACACAACAATGTTCAAGGAAATCAAAGAAGACTTAAATAAATGGAAGAATACTCCCTGTTCATGGATAAGAAGGCTAAATATTATTAAGATGTCTATCCTACCAAAACTGATCTACACATTCAATGTAATCCCAATGAAAATCAACACAACATTCTTTAATGAACTAGAAAAACTCGCTAAGAAATTTATTTGGAAAGGAAAGAGGCCCCGATTAGCCAAAGACATATTGAAAAAGAAAAAACAAAATTGGAGGAATTACACTACCTGACTTCAAAACATAGTACAGTAGTGAAAACAGCATGGTACTGGCACAAGGAGAGACACACTGACCAATGGAACCAATTTGAAAATTCTGATATAGCTCCTCATAGATACAGTCATATGATCTTCACAAGACCACCAAACCCACTGAAAGAGGATTACCAACACACACCTTATAAAAAAATCAACTCAAGATGGATCAAAGACCTGAATATAAGAGCCAAGACCATAAGACCATAAGGACCTTAGAACGCAATGTAGGGAAACACCTACAGGACCTTGTAATAGGAAATGGCTTCATGTACTTCACACCAGAAGCACGAGTAGAAGAACAAATAGATACATGAAACTTCTTCAAAATTAAAGCCTTTTGCACCTCAAAGGACTTTGTCAAGAAAATGAAAACAGAGGCTAACCCATGGGTAAAAATATTTGTAACCATATATATGATAGGAGACCAATATCCTTCAAATATAAAGAATTCCTATATCTCAAAAATAAAAAGACAACCCACCCATTTTAAAAAGTGGCAAGACTTAAATAGAAACTTCTCAGTTCCACACATTTAACGTCCATTTTCCCTTCCACCTTGGTGCCTACAGTGACAGCCAACCTCCGTTTCCCGAGGAGCCACTTCCAAAGATAGATGGAATAGTGTTCAGGGCCTAACTTGCTCAACTGCCCCAAAGCCCTGGGAGCCACCCTTTCTCTCGAAGGGATACATTTCCCTCTATTTGATGGCATTAGTCCTCCCCAGGATGTGGGTCCACCCCCACTCTCACTACTTGGGTTTCTACCCCATGGTGTCACCCACTCTGGCAGAATGAGCATTTAGACATTCCCCAGGAGCCCGTCCTGCATCAGACCCTCCCCTCCGAGCGTTCTAAACAGGTAACCCTCTTTATTATATTTTGATATGATTTTCTCTGCATTTTACTCTCCACCAACACCTGACCCTCTCCTGTGTTCGTATGCTACTCCTCCCTCCCCCCACTTTTGGGCATTGTTACCCATCCGCCCCTCCCCAGCTACCGTCAAACCCACAAACCAAGGTAAATGGGGGGTAAGAGAGGAGTTTCGTGAGAGTACACAAGGATGGATATAAAACATGTAATATTACACCATAACATATAGGAGATGACAGACTGATAATGTAAACCATAATGTAAAACATAGGATAACTAAGAATGTAAAAAACTGTGTATCCGAAAGTATGCACCACAATGTAAGCACAGATGTCACCTTGTTAGAAAGCTATTGTCTCAGACTCTGTACATCACGTTAAGTAAATATGATGTGAATAGGGTGTAAGGGTATCGCTGTGGCAGGGAAAAGGTTTTGTGGTGGATGTATGGGAGTGCTGTATATTATATATATGCATTGATGTGGTCTAGGGCTCCTGTGAAGAGAAGCTCAATAATTAGGGGGAAAAAAGAAAAAGAAAAAGATAGGATGTAGAATTTTTTCCAAGTCATCACGTATTCTTTATCTAACCTTTAAACCTATTGCTATATGCCATTTCCTAGTAAGGGACCCTGACATTATACTGGGCTTCAAATTTCAGGGAGTTCTGGATCACAGAGTGGTTCAACAATGGCAATGGAGGGATACTGGTATAGGATACCATTGACAGGTGATATATGGCTGACAGGGAGCTGTACAGAACATATGTCCAGGGTGCATGGTAATGTTTGGATATATTCATAGTGGTAACAATTAAAAACCACAGCAGGGGGGGTACTGGGTTCCTGGCCAGTGGTGCTCTGTCATGGTCCCTAGGGGAGCAGCGACAGTCTCCCAGGTGCAGCGTCGGGGACCGGGAGGGAGTGAGGGTTCAACAGTGAGCCCCTGATGCTAATGACTATGCTTGTGAGCTGATAAGCCTAAAATAAGAACAAGGCCTAGAGCAGCATTGTGCCTGGGAATTTCCTCCTGTCAGCCTTCATGTTACTCAAATGTGGCCAGTCTCGAAGCCAAACTCAGCATGTAAATGCAATGCCTTCCCCCCAGCGTGGGACATAACACCCGGGGATGAGCCTCCCTGGCACCGAGGGACCACTATCAACTGCCAACTGATGATGCAACTGGAAAATGATGTTATACGGAATGTTCAATGCAGATCAGCAGAATATCCCTGTCTACATAAAATAACATGACTTTAAAATGCTGTTTGACTAATGTAAGGGGGAAATGGAAAGGAGAAATGAGTTTATATGGCTACGAGTCTCTAAAAAGGAGTCTGGAGGCTGGCAGAAGGATTGCCCTTATGCACAACTGAGCAGAGTCAGAGAGACAGATAAAGCAGATACAACCCCCAGGTATTGGTTCCTTTGAGAGCTAAAGAGACCCATGGGAGTTATGGTCAAGGCCGATGGGCTTAACTACCAGGTAGGATGGCCCGTCTTTGGAAATGGTGTTTATGTGTGATGAATCTGGACTCAGGTGGGATCTCTCTTCATAAGACTTTCATGCTAATGTGCTGGAGGTGCAGTTAGTGTTGGAGTTTAAGAGATATTTAGGGGATTTGAATCTCTGGACTGACAATGTGATAGCCAGGTCCTGAGCCTCAACAGACTCCAGAACCTACAATCTGATTCATTGGACTCACCACACTCAGGTAAGATGGAGTTGAAGAAGGACAACCACCACACCATGGAGCCTAGAGTGATTACAACTGAAAGTGGGAGGATTGCATCCAGCATCCATGTGGATTCTGAGCCTCCTCTTGACATAGAGGTGCAATGGACACAACCAATCCAATGTCCACATAGAAAAGGTGGCATTGGATTGGGAAAAGTGGACATGGTGGCTGATGGGTATGGGGAAAGGCAGGAAGAGATGAGAGGTGGAGGCGTCTTTGGGACATGGAGCTGCCCTGGATGGTGCTTCAGGGGCAATCACTGGACATTATAAATCCTCACAGGGCCCACTGGATGGAATGGGGGAGAGTATGGGCCATGATGTGGACCATTGACCATTAGGTGCAGAGGTGCCCAAAGATGTACTAACCAAATGCAATGGATGTGTCATGATGATGGGAATGAGTGTTGCTGGGGGGGGGAGAGGTGGGGTGGGGGTAGTGGGGTTGAATGGGACCTCATATATATATTTTAATGTAACATTATTACAAAGTCAATAAATAAATAAATAAAAAATAAAAATAAAAAAATAAATAGAAACTTCTCCAAATAAGAAATGCAAATGACTAAAAAGCACATGAAAAATGCTCAAAATCACTAGATATTAGGGAAATGCAAATCAAAACTACAATGAGATACCATCTTACTCCCACGAGACTGGCAGCCATCAAAAACACAGAAGACTACAAGTACTGGAGAGGATGTGGAGGAATGGGAACACTCACTCATACTGGTGGAAATGCAGAAGGATACAGCCATTCTGGAGAACAGTTTGTTGGTTTGTCAAAAAAAAAACTAGCTATGGATTTGCCATATGGCCCAGCAAGTCCACTGGTGGGTATTTACCCAGTAGAACTGAAAACAAGGATACAAACTGATATATGCACACCAATGTTCATAGCAGCATTATTTACTATTGCCAAAAGTTGGAATCAATGCAAATGCCCATCAATAGATGAATGCATAAATAAAATGTGGCATATACATACAATGGACTACTACTCAGCTATAAGATGGAATACAGTACAAACACATGTGACAACATGGATGAATCTTGAAAACCTTATGTTGAGTGAAGCAACCCAGGCATTGAAGCACAAATATTACATGATAAGTTGTCTCAGAGAGCTATAGACTGGTTGATAGGCTTAAAGAAAGTTTGGAAGAGAGCTAACACCTACATGGGTGAAATCTATGGTAAGCTGTACGTAAATATTTGTAGAGGGAAGGGATAAAATGGGGGCATACGGATGCCTTGGGTGGAGCTTTAATGGCTTGAGGGGGGCTAGGGATGGGAGGAAGGGTCAGATGGCCCTAGAAATTGGGGGGATGGTGGGGAAATATTTGGACATAGTAGATTGTCAGGTATGTGGTTGAAAATGTAATGTTGAGAAAACTTTTTAGAAAATATAATAAGGAAGTTTACCTGTTTAAGATGCTTAAGGGGGGACATCTTACACAGGTCAGGCTTCCAGGTAGTGTGTGAATGCTGATTTTGTCATAGTGGGTTATATCACTTGGTGGAGATCCATAAAATTAGTGTGAAGTTATACCCACATCCTGAAGACTGATGTTCTCAAACAGGGAAATGTGTCTCTCAAGAATACTGGTGGCTCTCAATGGGTTAGGACAGTCGAGTATGTCAAGCCATCAACACTGTTGCAAGTATCTCTGAATATGGTCCTTCAAGTAATGAAGACTGATTGTCACTGTGGGTGCTATGGGGAGGGGGAGAGGGGTATTGAATAGATGGAATCAGGGTAACTGTAGGGTAATGGAAGTGTTCCACAAGATCATGCAATGATGGATATAGGACATGTTAAATTACACCAAAATTGTATAAAAGTCTATAGGTTAAAATGTAAACTAAAATGTAAAACATGAGATACCTAAAAATTTAGAAAATTTTATAGTCTAAAATATAGATCATAATGTAAGACAAAATGGAACCTTGGTTGCAATCTATGTTTCAATATCTGTACATCAAGTGCAGCAAACACAATATGAACATGTAAAAATATCATTGCTAGGGAAGGGACAAAATGTTTGATATTGGATATGTGGGAATACCCTATATTATATATGTGAATTACTGTGATCTAAACATTTTGTGAAGACAAAACAAATAATTAGAAAAAATGAAAGGATGTAGACACTGAGGAAGAAATGAAATTGCCTTGCCACTGTACATACGGGGCAACACCTATTGCATTAATGAAAGACAAAACAACAAAAATGAAACATTTTCATTTTTTGATACTCCAATTTATTTTACTTTATTTAGCTTTTCTAAATTACTCTGTATTCTATATCTAACCTTTAAATCCATCACTATCTTCCACTTTATTATTTGTGGAACTTGACAATATATTAGGCTTCATTTTTTAAGAAGATTTTTTGTGTGTGTTGAACAAAATTTTAATATTCTAAATTTAATCAACATCCAGCAGGTTATTTTGACTATATATTGTACATTGGAAGGAAGAATCAATTATTTTCAAAATCACATTTAGATTTCAAAGAGTAAGTATTAAAATAGTCTCAGTGTGAACAGAGAGGTTCAACTCTGGCAGGGGAGGAACACTGTGTGGGATGTTATTGATGGGAGCCACATGGCTGGGAGGGAGTTCTCCAGGCATGTATATAGGGTACATAAAAATGTTTGGATATTTTCATAGTGGTTACAATTAAAAACTTCAAATAAGGGAATGTTGAGTTCCTAAACTAGGGAGCTCTATCACATTCCCCAATGGAACAGCATCAATCCCCAAATGCAATGACAAAGACTAATAAGGATGGTCCAACAATGAGCCCTTTATACTGATGAATATGCTTATGAGCCTGTGTGCCT
Source organism: Dasypus novemcinctus (assembly GCF_030445035.2). NCBI lineage: Eukaryota > Metazoa > Chordata > Mammalia > Cingulata > Dasypodidae > Dasypus > Dasypus novemcinctus. Next base: position 690,448 of record NW_026688158.1, read on the forward strand.
CAAATATGAACTAGGCCTAGAGGTGCAGTTTGCCTGAGTTACCTCCTGAGATCCTCCATGTTGGTCAAATGTGGCCACTCTCTAAGCCAAACTCAGCATGAAAATGCATTACTTTCCCCCAGCATGGGACATGACTCCCAGGGATGAGCTTCTCTGGTGCTGAGGGATTATTACCAAGCACCAGATGATGATGTAACTAGAAGACTTTGAATAAAAGGGTCAACTCAGACCAGCAGAATATCTCAACCTTCACATAATAACGTAATAACAGTTGTTAAAAACTGTTTTTTGACCTTGAATAAAAGGGGGAAATGGAAAGGAGAAATGAGTTTATATGGCTATGAGTTTCCAAAAAAGAGTCAGGGGGTCATCAGAAGGGTCGTGCTTATGCATGCCTCAGCAGGGTCCCAGAGACAGCCAAAGTAGATAGAAGCCCAGGTACTAGTTCTCCTGAAGGCTGCAGAGACCCACGGGTTCTATGGTCATGGCAGCTGGCTCTGGAGTTCAGCGCCATGTCAGTGGGCCCTACTTTGGAGTTTGTATTCCTGAGTATGATGGAATTTTACTCAGATGTGACCTTTCTGCACATCCCTCATTCATTTTGAATTTTAGTCATTCAACAACCATTTAGTCATCAAACACATCATGGAAGTTACTAAATAATATTTTGTGAATAAAGAGATAAGTAAAATATTCTTCCACATCTTATAGAGATTATGTGCAAGCAAAAATAGTAGTGACTACATGAAATACCCTGAGATGGCACTGACATCCTGGTGAAGTGGATCTAAAAGTTTATGCTCATTCTGTGGAGACAAGTGAAGGCTTCACAAGGGAGATGACTGCACTGACAATGAAAGTAGAGGTTGGGGTAACTTCAAGAGGAGAAAGGTGTAGAAGCACACCAAGAAGAAACAAGATGGAAACAATCCAATCAAGGTAACCACATGGTGTGGTGAGGTTTTAAAATTAGTTCTTGCTATCTGATGAACAATGAAGGGGTAGGATGTGAAAAGGGGATAAGCAGCCTGACCAGTTTGGCAGTAGCCATAGTATAGAGAGCCTGGTGTTTTGTGCAGAAGATGGATATTTATGTTTTAAATTACTGAGAGTCAGGGCAGGTTTATAGAAGGTGATGGTCGTGAAATTACTTGCCATGATGAAAGCTTACTCTCAGTCAACATGACGATTGCTGTTGCCAAAACCCTACAGAGAGGATGAGGGATGGAAATAGCACAATTGTAGTGGGAAGTGAATCTGTGTGGGCTTGGACTACAAAGAAAAATATTCATTTTTATCCTAAGCACAATGTCAGGTATTTTGTATTCATTATTTCATTTAATTCAATTATTCCATAAAATTGTTTTTCACTATTCTGATTTAATGGAAGAATAATGTGAGGCAGCAATGCTATATTCTTATCCAAGGTATGTAAATGTAATTGTCATGGATTGAACCTTGGAGTTCAAAGTTTCTAGAATTTTGCACTTAACTAATAATTTATTTATTAATAAAATTAATATTTTAAAACTGTGTTAGATTTACAGAAAAGTTGCAAGGATAGTAGAGAGGATTTTCAAGAACTTCTCACATACTTTCCCAATATCTTAACACCTCCAAGCCAGAATAGCAAATTATATTTATTTTCAAAAATTCTTAAGCCATTCAGGCAGTGAAAACGTCTCAGATTTTCTCCTCATGTTTTATGACTTGTATACTTTTGAGGAGTGTAGGACGGGTATTTTGTAAAGTGCCCCTCACTCTGAATTTGCCTGATATTCTTCTCATGTTTAGACAGGGTTAATGGGATTTTGGAGGAAGATCCCAGGATAATGTGTTATTTTCATTGCATCATATCTAGGGTGCATCCTATCAACATGACTTATCACTCTTGATGTTGACCTTGATCAACAGTGTTTGGAGCTTCCCTAGCTTCCCCAATACTCATCAATTCTCTGCATTTCCATATATGGCTTTTGGAATGAAATTAATACATGAAGCCCACATTCAGGAGTGTGATGTTTGTGCCACTGCCTTGAGAGAAAAATATCTCCATATATTATGGAATTCATCTTCACAATAAATATGTATCTTTTAAAAATCAATTATTTATATTAGGATTGCCTCATGACATTTATTTCTTACTTTGTGTTGTGATACAGTCCTACTTTATTTTGTTTTTCAGTTTATTCCAGTTTTGACCTTTGGAACCCTTTTGGCTATGTCCTGTGTCTATTTGAAGTTATCCCCAACATTACCAGTTTTATTTTAACACATACTAACTTTTTGGTACTAAGAGATACTCCAGAATCTTTTTGTATATTTCTTGACCTAGTCCTGCAGGCAGCTATTTCTCCAAGAAAATTCTTATTGCAAAAATGCTTTTAATATCTAAAGTCTGGACGATATATATACCTTGCTACTGGGCCATCTCCATGGATATTACAAAAACACACATGTGTGTACACAATCCTATGTATATATACATATCTGCAAATATTTCTACAAGCAACCCTGTGTAACTATATTTACCTCCACACGAATTCACACTGATGTGTCTGTCTCTAAATCATTAACAGAACAATCTAACATCCTCCCCTTGCTTATCTGAATCCTTCCACACCATGTTGGGAAGCATATTTCCCATATTCCATTCATTTACTTCATTGCTTAATTCCAGTGTACATGTATAAAAGTAAAATTTGTTAACCCATACCCTGATGGGACACAATATCAAATAGAGTAGCATACCTGTGTACAGTGCCCATTGATTTCATATTACAGACACTGTTCATATCCAATATTACTAATCCAGCATCTTTTCCTCCCATACCCCTCAGATAGGGCATTTGATGCATTTACAAAACAGTTAGATTATTTTTGAACTTGGATGTTGTCAAGTTCAATGGGTTTTGAAAAATGCATAATGTCATATTCCTGCAATCCCAGTATAATAGAGAATAATTTCACTGTTCTGAAAATTTCTGAGCTTCACCTACTCAATGTACCTCCCTCTGCCTAAGGCCTGGGCAAACAGTGATCATTCTAATATCTCGCTGTTTTGTCTTATCCTATTAGACTGGCTTCTTTTTTAAAAAATATTTTTTTAAAATTATTTTATAGGTACTTAGATTACATAAATGTTACATAAAAAGTGTAGGAATTTCCATATGCCCTGCTCCTCGTAGCCCCCACATTCTCCCACATAAACAACATCTTTCATTAGGGACATACATTCATTGAAATTGATAAACACATTTCAGGATATTGCTACTGAGCATTGATTATAGTTTACATTGTAGTTGACACTCTCTCTCACATAATTTTGTAGGTTATGGGAAGACATATAATGGCCTTTATCTTTCATTGCAAAGCCATTCAGAACAACTCCAATTCCCCAAAATGCCCCCGTGTTACAACTGTTTTTCCCTCTCCTTGCCCTCAGATCCTCCAGCGGTCACTGCCTCCACACCAATGTTATAATTTGTTCCATTGCTAGAATTACAATAAGTAGCAATAAGTATAGACAATAAGGCTATAGAAGAATACCAGTAAGTCCACTCTAGTCCATAGTTCTTTCCCATTCTTAAGGAATCTGGGATGGTGATGCCCAATCCACCTCTAATTGAGAGGGGAGTTTGATCCCATATATGGATGGGATGCTCTTGCTGGCAGTTGTAGGCTTTCTTATTTCCTTGGTATAGTGGTTGCCCATCCTCACCTCTTTGTTAATTGCCCTGGGTGGGTCCAATGAACTGGAGAGTAGGTGTTGCAACTCCACTGAGGCTCAGGGCACAGCTGGCACATGGGCAGTCCAAAGACTTAAGTTTCTTGGGTGTACACCTACTAACACTATCACCAAGTACAAGTTCAAATAGAAGGGACAGATGAGCTATGTGTAGGGAAGTCATAACTGAGTCCCAACTCTGTCACAATGGGGAGCACAAACCCCAAGGTAGGCCCACTGGGAAGGCACCAAATTCCTGACCTATCTATCATGACCATAGGACCTAGGTGTCTCCAGAGCTCTCAGGAGACTATTTGGGGTAGTATCTATTTTGGCAGTCTATGAGATCCTGCTGAGATGTGCATAAGTGCTACCTCTGAAATGACCTCCCAATTCACTTTGAAGTCTCTCAGCCTTCTGAACTCATTTGTTTTTACATTCCCCCCCCCCTTTTCTTTTACATCTTTTTCCAGTTACCCTGCTATTTGATTGGTGATGGTAATCCCTCAATGTACAGAAGGCTCGTCCCTAGGAGTCATGTCCTACTCTGGGGGGAAGACAATGCATTTGTATGCTGAATTTGTCTTAGAAAGAGGCTACATTTGAGCAACAAGGAGGATCTCAGAAGGTAATTTTAGGCACCCTAAACACAAGGCTAAGTTTCAATTTCAAGAGCAAAGGCTCATAAGCATAGTCATCAATATCAAGGGTCCATCAATGGGCCATTTTTCTTCACTAGTCATTGCCCCTGTACTTGGGGGATTGCTGCTGTTCCATTAGAGAATGTAGCAGAGCTCTCCAGCATTAGAATTCAATATTCTCTCAGTTATTGTGTGTCTCTCCACCCACTGTGGCAATGCCACATGAATATGTGAAAACATTTATATACCTTACGTGTATTTCCAGGAGAAATTCCTCCCATGTATCCCTCATTACTGACACTCCACACTAATGATTCTCCCCTTCTCCAATTGTAACTCTTCTGTGATCCAAAGCTTCTTCAAAAATGAAGCCAATAAAATAGCCAAATACAATTATTAGGAAAATCAAATAATAATGATAGGTTAAATATTAAAAATAAAATACAAAAAAAATTAAAATAAAATTTAAAATTTGGGATATTACAAAATAATGAAAACTATTATTTTCTTAAAAACTTTTTTCTTTCATCAGTTTAATATATATTGTACTGTGTGTATACTGACATTTCCTTCCATTTACTCCATTTTGTTTATTCCATTAAACGAAAGTATAAAATTTTGTTTTCAAAGAAGTTTTAGGTCACAGAAAAGTCACACACAGCATATAGGGGACCCGATATACCCAACATCCTCCCCCCTTTTCCCCTTCCCATGTTAATACCGTTTTACATGTGGATGGTACATTTGTTTCAACTGTTATACAAGCAGTAAATCATAGCTACTAACCACGGTCAATGGTTTATATTATGGTTTACATTTTACAGCACATTAATTTATAAATTATTTAATAGATTATTTATTTATTTTTAAAAATTACATTAAAAAAATATGAAGTCCCATTCAACCCCACCACCCCCACCCCCCACTCCCCCCACAGCAACACTCTCTCCCATCATCGTGACTCATCCATTGCACCTGGTAAGTACATCTCTGAGTATCACTGCACCCCTAGTCAGTGGTCCACATCATAGCCCACACTCTCCCACGTTCCATCCAGTGGGCCCTGGGGGGATCTACAATGTCCTGTAATTGTCCATGAAGCACCACCCAGGACTTCTCCTCGTCCTGAAAACGCCTCCACTCCCATTCCCCAAACCCAGCAGCCACCATGGCTACCCTTCCCACACCAATTCCACATTTTCTCTGTGGACATTGGATTGGTTGTGTCCATTGCAGATCTATGTCAAGTGAGGGCTTAAATTCCAGATGGAGACTGGATGCACTCCTCCTGCTTTCAGTTGTAGACACTCTAGGCTCCATGGTGTGGTCATTTATAAATTTTGATGACATTTAACATGACCAGTGTCCATCATTGTAAGATCATGTAGAACACTTCCATTGCCGAATAAATAACCCTCTTTCATATACTCTGTGTGCTCCCTCTGCCTCCCCTTGGGGCCAATATTGATCATCTGGCTTCACTACTTGGATAAGATTCATAGTTACTTGCAACACTGAAGTCCTGACATTCTGGTTTGTCCTCCCCTCTTAGGAATCACCTATGCCCTCAAATGACTCCTGTCCCATTGTTTGAGAAGATATAGGTTCTCCCCAGGATGGGAGTTCAACAGCTTCCCACTCATTATGTGGGTTTCCACACACCGACACAAAACATTATGACAAAATGATCATGCACACTCTCCCTCGAAGCCTGCCCCAGGTGCACCCTGTCCTGAATGCTCCCCATCCAACACCATAAACCAGTAACCCTCCCTTGTCATATTGCCATAGGAGTGTTCTCAACTTTTTACATTCAACCACATACCTGACAATTCCCAGTGTTCACATGGTCCATTGCCCAACCCTCCCCCAGTTCCATGAGCCGTCCAACGTACCCTCACTACCCCGCCCCTGTCAAACCAGCATTGCCTAACCCAATAGTATCACCAATGTTTTGTCATAGTCCTTCACTACCCAATGACACACTTTCACCTTATCATAGATTTGGTCCATATGGGCATTGGCTCACAAACTTCTCCCTTTATATTTCCTCTAAATATCTCTTACAGACAATAGCTCTCTGAGTCTGCTTGATTTGCTTAATTTATATAAAAAGTCATGTAATATTTGTCCTTCAATGTCTGACTTGCTTCACTCAACATAAGGACCTCAAGGTTCATCCATGTTATTCCATGAGCTAGTTCCGTATTCTTTCTTTTTACATATTAAATTGTATGTTTCTTAAAGATACATAGATCACAAAATAAAGTTGTATTAAAAAAATGTAAAAGCTTCTTCCATTTCCGACACACCACCCTCCCACTCCTCCCACATCAAAAACCTTGTTTATCATTGTGGCATATTATTTGCATTTGGTGACTACATTTTGGAGCGTTGCCAGACCACATAGATTATAATTTACATTGTAGTTTACACTCTCCCCAGTACATTCAGTGGGTTATGGCAGGATATATAATGTCCAGCATCTGTCCCTGCAATATCATTTAGGACAACTCCAAGTAGCAAAAATGTCCCACATCTCAACTCTTCCTTCTCCCTTCCCTCAGCAGCTACCATAGCCACTTTCTCCAGATCAATGTTACAGCTGCTTCCCTTACTATTCAAAATAATTTTACAGAAGAATACCAATAAGTTCACACTCTTCCATAATTTATTCCTCCATCCTGTAGACCCTGGGTTGGTGATGTCCATTCCACCTCTATATTGAGAGGGGACTTATATCCAACATGGTTGGTGGATATGATTCTCTTACTTAAAGTTGTAGGCAATCTCAGTTCCCTGGTGTGGTGGTTAGCCATTTTCACTTTCCTGTTAGCTGGCCTGTGCAAGTTCAGCAAACCAGAGAATAGGAGTTCAAATCTGCTGAGGCTTAGAGCCCAGCTGCCACATGGCCAGTCCATAGCTTCAAGTCTTCTTAGGATACACCAACCCCAGTGACAAACTACAAGTTCAATAAAAGTGACAAAAGAGGCATGTGTAGAAAGGTCACATCTGAGTCCAATTCCATCACACTCAGGAGCACAATTTCCATAGTAAGGCCCACTCCAGAGCCATCTGCCATGACCGTAGAATCTGTGTGTCTCCATACCTCTCAGGAGCACCAATACCTGGAGGTGTATCTACTTTGTCTTTCTCTTTTCCCCATTTTTAAAAGGGTTGTTTGTCTTTTGTTTTTAGATATGTTTTCTTTATATATGCTGTATGCTAGGCTCCTATCAGATATATAATTACCAAATATTTTCTTCCATCACACCTTTGAGGTGTAAAAGTTTTAATTTTGAGGAGTTCCCATTTATCTATTTTTTTCTTTCACTGCTTGGGATTTGGATGTGAAGTTCAAGCCAAACTCAGAATGTAAATGCATTACCTTCCCCCCATCATGGGACACAACTCCCAGGGATGAACCTCCCTAGTGCTGAGGAATTACTACCAAGCACCAGCTGGTGATGTAACTAGAAGAAGCCTTTGAATAAAAGGGTCAACTCAGAAGAGCAGACTACCTCAGCCTACATGTAATATTAGGCATTAAAAACTGCTTTATGATCTTGAATAAAAGGAAATGAAAAGAACAAATGAGTTTATATGGCTATGAGTCTCTAAAAGCGAGTCAGGAGGTCAGAGAGGTTGTGCTTACACACACCTCAGCAAGGTCCCAGAGACAGCCAAAGTAGATACAACCTCAGGTACTGGTTCTCTTGAGGGCTATAGAGACCCACAGGTTCTATGGTCATGGCAGATGGCTCTGGAGTTCAGTGCCATGTCAGTGGGCCCTACTCTGGAGTTTGTGTTCCTGAGTGTGATGGAGTTGGATTCACATATGACCTTTCTACACATGCTTCTTCTGTCACTTTTACTGGACCTGTGGTTAGAGCTGGGGTTGGTGTATATTCAGGAGACCTGAATCTCTGGACTGTCCAAGTGATAGTCAGGCCCTAAGCCTCAGCAGACTTGCAACTTATACTGTCTAGTTTATTGGACTTACCCTCGCCACCTAACAGAGAGGTGAAGAAGGTCAACCACCACACCACAGAGCCAAGAGTGCCTACACCTGCAAGCAGGAAAATTGCATCCTTCATCCATGTGGAACCTAAGCTCCTGCAATATAGAGGTGGAGTGGACATAAACATCCCAGGGTCCACAGGCTGGAGGATTAGAGTATGGATTAGAGTAAACTTACTGATATATTCAACTATGGAACTATTGTGATTAGTAATGGAAGAATTTGTAGCATTGATGTGGAGAAAGTGGCCACAGTACCTGCTGAGGTTAGGGAGAGGGAAGAAGAGATATGATGTGGGGGCATTTTCAGGACTTGGAGTTGTCCTCGGTGGTACTGCAAGGAAAGACACTGTGCAATGTATGTCCTGCCATGGCTCACTAGGTGGAGTGGGAGAGAGTGTAAACTACAATGTAAACCACTATCCATGTGGTGAAGCAGTGCTCCAAATTATATTCACGAAATGCAATGAATATCCCACAATGATGAAAGAAGTTGTTGATGTGGGAGGAGTGTGGTGAGGGGGGTGGGGGTATATGGAGGCCTCATATTTTTTTAATGTAACATTAAAAACAATAAAAAGATGAAAAAATATTCCCTATTACAAGGTCCTGTAAATGCTCCACTAGATTATCTTTCAAGGTCTTTATGCTGTTTGCTCTTACATTTAGATCTTTGATCAATCCTGAGTTGATTTTTGTATATGGTGTGAGATGGTGTTTCTCTCACATTGTTTTGGATATGGATTCCAGTTTTCCAAGCACAATTTGTTGGAGATGGCATTCTCTCCCAGTTGAATGTGTTTGGTGGCCTTTTTGAATATCTGATTCTATATCAGAACTCTCAATTTGGCTCAATTTGTTGGTATGTTTATCCTTGTGTCAATACCATGAAGTTTTGACCACTGTAGCTTTATAGAATGTTTTAAAGTCAAAAAGTGTGATTCCTCCAATTTCATTTTTCTTTTTCAATATATCATTTGCTATTTGGGGACACTTGCCCTTGCATTTAAATTTCATATTTAGTTTTTCCAATTCAATAAAAAGGATGTGTTGATTTCTATTGAGATTGTTTTAAATGTGTAGATCATTTTCAGTAGGATGGACATCTTAATGAAGTTTGGTCTTCCCATCCATGAAAATGGAATATTCTTCATTTTTTAAAAAGTCTTCTTTGATTTACTTTAACAGGGCTGTGTAGTTTTCTGTGTAGAAATCCTTTACATGTTCAATAAGTTTATTCCTAGGTAGTGGATTCTTTTATTTGATCTTGTACATTGGATTTTTGTCATGATTTCCTTCACAGATTGCTCATTACTAGTGTACAGAAATGCTACTGACTTTAGTGCATTAATATTATAACCTGTGACATTACTGAAATCATTTATAAGTTCTACAAGTTTTGGTGTAGATTTCTCAGGGCCTTTCATACATTGGATCATGATATCTGCAAATAGTGAAATTTTGACTTCTTCCTTTCAATTTGGATGCATTTTATATCTTTTTCTTGCCTAAGTGCTTGAGTAAGTACTTCTAACACAATGTTCAATAGAAGCAGTGGCAGTGGAGATCCTTGTCTTGTTCCTGATGTTAGTGGGAAAGGTTTTAGGATTTCACCATTGTACATGTTGTTAGCTGTGGCTTTTTCATATATACTCTTGTTCAAAAATTTTCCTCCTATTACTATCTCTTTTGCAGGATTTTTATCAGGAAAAGGGTGATGTATTTTGGTGAATGCTTTTCTGCATCTGTAGATATGATCATGTGATTTTTTATTTCAATCTGTTTATGTGGTGTATTACATTGATTGATTTTCTTTTGTTGGATAATCCTTATATACCTGGGATGAAACTCACTTGGTTATGGTATATAATTCATTTGATGTGTTTTTGAATATGATTAGCAAGTATTGTTTTGAGGATTTTAGCATCTAAGGACATTGCAGAAATTGGTCTGTATTTTTCCTTTCTTGTGGTGTCTTTGTTTGGCTTTGTTTTTAGGGTAATGTTGGCATCATAGAATGAGCTAGGCAACGGTCCTTCTACTTCTGTTTTTTTTGGAAGAGTTTAAGCAGGATTGGTGTTAGTTCTCTGTGGAATGTTTGGTAGAATTCACCTGTGAAGCTGTCTGATCCTGCACTCTTCTTATTTGGGAGGTTCTGATTCCATATTTACTTGTGATTGGTCTGTTGAGTTCATCAAATTCTTTTGTCAATGTAAGCTGCTTGTGTGTTTCTAAGAAATATTTCATTTCCTTTAAATTATCCTTCTTGTTGGCATATAATTTCTCAAAGTATCCTCTTCTGGTACTCTATTTCTATGGGGTTAATGGTGATATCCCCTTCTTCATTTATTATTTTGTGTATTTACATCTTATCTCCTTTTTTCTTTGTTGGTATAGCTAAGAGTTTTTCAATTTTAATGATCTACTCAAAGAGCCAGGTTTTAGTTTTCTTAATTTTTTCTAGTGATTTCTTATTTTCTATTTCATTTAATTCTACTCTAATCTTTATTTCGTTCTTTCTACTTCATTTGGGGTTAGTTTGTTTTTCTTTATCTAATTCCTACAGGTGTGTTGTTAGGTCTTTGATTTTTGCTCTTCTTTTTTTTTTTTTATTTATATATTTATGTCTATAAATTTCCCTCTCAATACAGCTTTGGCTGAATCCAATATGTTTTGATATGTATTGTTGTCCTTTTCGTTCATAAAAAGGTACTTCCTGATTTCTTTTGTAATTTCCTCCTTGATCCAGTGTTTGTTGTAGAGTGTGTTGTTTAATTTCCATATATTTGTGTCTGACCTAGTTTTCTGGCCGCTGCTAATTTCAAGCTTCATACCATTATAATGAGAGAAATTACTTTGTATAATTTCAATCTTTTTTAATTCTTTGAGTGTTATTCTGTGGCTTAGTATGTGGTGTATATTGGGTAATGGTCCATGTGTACTTGAGAAGAAAGTATATCCCACTGTATTTGGGTGTATTGATCTGTATATGTCAGTTAGGTCAAGATCCTCTAGTGTATTATTCAGAGTCTTTGTTTCTTTATTGATTCTCTGTTGAGATGTTCTGTCTAGTCATAATAATTTTGTATTAAATCCCCCCACTATACTTGTATAAGCATCTATTTCTCCACTTAATTTTCCCAGTGTTTGCCTCATGTATTTTGAGCATCGTGCTTAGGTGCATAAAAGTTTATTTTCGTTCTTTCTTCTTGAAAGTTTACCCCTTTTACTAATATGTGGAACCCATCTTTGGCTCTTAAAATCATTTTGTGAGATGAGAACCTCTGCTCTTGTGTCCTGGACAGTTCTCTCATGTATGTCTGATGGGAAGAAAAGAGGCAGAAGAAGCTATAGGAAAAAGAAAGTGGCTCTGTGGTGGAAAGTCAGAGGCAAAACTACCACTACTAGGGGTCACTGTTGGATAAGAATTGTTCCTCCCTCACACTTGCTGGAGGGCAGGGCACTGAATTCAAAGGCAGGGGGAGAGGGACGGGGCAAGATGGTGGTTGAGTGAGTGCACCTGAGTGTCTCTCCTTCATAGAAGCAACTGGGCAGCATTGGAAATTCTTTGGGACCAGGCTGTTTCAGGATTTTGCAGGGCAGGAGGTGTCTGGACATTGATTTGGTGGGAAGGCAATAGAGAAAATTCATGTATAAGATAAAATTGAGTTTCTCTTACACAGTGGTGGGGGCTGTGTGTGGGACATTCCCTGCTGGGGTGGGTGGAGCTGGAGGAGGCCTTCGCAGACTGATTTGGGGAGACAGATGGGAGTTTTGTGTGAGATGGGGAAATTTTTTATTTCTGACATGAATAATAGTGCTTCCGGCTAGAGCCCCTCCCCCAAGGCTGGCTGCCAATCTGTAGCAGCCTTAAATCACTCACAAAAAAAAGACATCACCAGGAGGTTGGTTCAGGGGCCTGCAGGGTGGGAGATGTCTGGAAGCCAATTAGGGGAATCTTTTGCGAGGCATGGGAATTTCGGGTTAGGACACTGATATCTGCACTTCTGTCTGGAGCCACGCCGGCTGGGCCTGGCTGTTGATCTGCAGCGTCATTAAATTGGCTGCAGTGTAGAGGGACCCAGAGGTGGCTGTTTCGGGTGATTGCAGGGCGGGAGCTGTCCTGAAGTCGAATTAGTGATACAGCCACAGAGGAGACACTAGTGAGAGGGTGAATTGTGGGGTTCTGAAGCATAGGTCAGAGTTTGTGGATGTGATCTCCCCCATACGTCTGGCACTGAGCTGTGGGGATCCCTGAAGGCTGTGTTGCACTGCAGTGCTCCTAGGCTCCCTGTTAACCAGATTTGAGGTTGCCAGGTCTGTGTCCCCTAAACCCTGGTGACCTACACCCCAAGAATCACACCTCTTGAGTCTGCAATATCACAGACTTTCCATCCCTGAATCCACCACGCCCTGAGGTCCATCTGATGTCATTGAATGTCCTAGCCCTCAACATTTGTGTTTTTTCTTTTTTGTTTTGTTTTGTTTTATTTTTTTTATTTTTTATCGCAGTGATTGCTAACATTGCATTATCTCCTAATCTTTTCTCCCATTGTATCCCCCAAGGTCTTTTTTTTTTCTTCTTTCTCTCTTGTCACTCATTTTCTTCTTATTTTATCTTACTTATACAATAGGTGCTGGAGGGAACACCTCACATTTGCTAGGTTTCCTAATCCTCCACTGCCTCATTTCTGTGTGTATTGATTTTGGCTACCTACACTATCCCCTTTCCCCCACATCTTGATATCCTCCATCATCTATTGTTTCTCCTATATTCCACCTCCCTTTCTTTGATCCCCAAAATTGTCTAACTGTCAATTACTAATACCTTTGTTTTGTTTTCTGTCTTTTATCCACTCTTGAAACTATTGCCCTTCTTTTCTCTTTCCCTCTCTAACGAAAACACTAGCTTTTTAATTCATACCATATTCCTCCCATATTCAGTCAACTACCTCATTATAGGTACTATACCTACTGCTATAACTCTACACAACATACATGAACCTAATATCCATTCTCCCAGAACTCATATTGTTGCTCTGTTAACATTTCTTACCAATACTACTTTATGCATTTTCCTTTCTTACACAATTGCCTTTCCCTGGCCCTAATACTTTCCTCCAAAGTGAACTCATCCAGCAACAAGAAATTAGAATGAGAAGAACAAAGTGACAAAGAGAAGATATAACACTTACACAAAAACAACAGCTAATTAATCCCCAAGACTAGACAAAGAAGCTAAGAAACTGATTAACCCATCAAGATAAAATGATGACCAGACAGCAACAAAAAACTACAAAACAAACCAGTAAGCAGGAAAACATGGCTGAATCCAATGAACGAACTAAAAATCAGGAAGGGGAGCAGAACGTCGCACAAGTAATTAAAGATCTCAGAACATATATCACAGACAAATTTAATGAAGTAAAGGAAGAGGTTAACAATATGAAGTCAACATTTGGAGGGGAAATTGCAGACATATGCAAAAAGATAACAGATATGATGGGAATGAACACCACGGTTCAAGAAATCAAAAATACACCTGCAGCAAATAGCAGCAGATTAGAAAAGGCAGAGCAGAGAATTAGTGATGTGGAAGACAGTACACCGGAAATCAAAGAGATAGAAAAATTGATTGATAAAAAGATAGAAAATATCCAGCTAGGACTTAGAGACATGAATGACAATGCAAAATGCACAAACATACATATTATAGGCATCCCAGAAGGAGAAGAGAAGAGAAAGGAGTCAGAAGGAGTGTTGCAGGAAATAATGGCCGAAAACTTCCCAAATCTACTGAAAGAGACAGATGTACAGATCCAAGAAGCACAGTGAACCCCAAACATCAAAAACCCCAACAGGCCTACCCCAAGACACATACTTGTCAAATTATCCAACGCTCAAGACAAAGAGAAAATTCTAAAAGCAGCAAGAGAAAAGAAAACCATCACATACAAGGGAAGCTCCATAAAATTAAGTGCTGATTTCTCATCTGAAACCATGGAGGCAAGGCAGTGGTAAGATATAGTCAAAGTACTAAAGGAAAAAATTTCTGACCAAGAATACTCTATCCAGATAAACCAGCATTCAAAAATAATGGAGAGTTCAAAATAATCACAGATAAACAGAAATTGAAAGAGTATGCCAACAAGAAACTTCCCCCTCAAGAAATTCTAAAGGGAGTTCTGCAGGAAGAAAGGACAAAACAGGACAGGCAGAGTTGAAGGAGAGTGTAAGAGCAACAAAAAAAGACAAAAAGAGAAGAAGAAAAAAAACAAACAAAATATGACAAATAGAAGTCCAATCAAAATATGGCTAACATAAATAATATCTTGAAAGTAATAACACTGAATGTCAATGGATTAAAATCACCTATGAGAAGATTCAGACTGGAAGATTGGATAAGAAAATATGACCCATCTATATGTTGTCTACAAGAGACACATCTTAGAGCCAGAGATTCATGGAGGCTGAAAATGAATGGTTGGAAAACAATCTTACAAGCAAACAATAACCAAAAAAAGGCAGGAGTAGCTATATTAATATCAGACAAAGTAGACTTTAAATGCGAAACAATTGTGAGAGACAAAGAAGGATACTACATATTAGTGAAAGGGACAATCTGTCAAGAAGAATGGACAATCATAACTACTTATGCTCCTAACAAGAGCTCCTCTAAATACGTGAGGCAAATGCTGGAAAAACTAAGTGAAAGAATAGACACATCTACAATTATAGTGGGGGATTTTAATACACCACTATCAACTCTGGACAGAACATCTGAAAAGAGAATCACCAAAGAAATGAAATATTTGAACAGTATATTAGAGGAGCTTGTCTAATAGACATATACAGATCATTACACCCAAACACAGCAGGATATACATTTTTCTCAAGTGCACATGGATCATTCTCCAAGATAGACCTATGCTAGGCCACAAAGAAAGGCTAAATGAATTCAGAAAGATCGAAATCATACAAAATAATATCTCTGACCACAGTGGAGTGAAGCTGGAAATCTGCAAGGGCCAGAGGCCCAGATTTCACACCAAAATAATGAAAATAAACAGAACACTCTTAGAAAAACAGTGGGTCAAAGAGGAAATCTCAAAAGAAATCAATGACTACCTTGAAACAAATGATTATGATAACACAACATACCAAAATTTATGAGATGCAGCAAAAGCAGTACTGGCAGTGAAATTTATAGCCATAAATTCATACATCAAAAAAGAAGAAAGAGCAAAAATTGAAGAACTAACTGCATATTTGGAGGAATTAGAAAACAAACAACAAAGCAATCCCACAGGAAGAAGAAGGAAGGAAATAACAAAGATAAGAGCAGAACTAAATGAAATAGAAAATAAGAAAGCACTTGAAAAGATAAACAAGACCAAGAGCTGTTTTTTTGAGAACATGAATAAAATTGACAAACCTTTAGCAAGACTAACAAAGAAAAAAGAGAGAAGATGCAAATACACAAAATAAGAAATGAGAAAGGAGATATCACCACTGACCCAACAGAAATAAAGACTATCATAAAAGGATACTTTGAAAAGCTATATTCCAACAAAAATGACAATTCAGAGGAAATTGACAAATTCCTAGAAACACATAAGCAGCCTATATTGATGAAAGAAGAAATTGATGATCTCAACAAACCAATCACAAGTAAAGAGATAGAATTAGTCATTAAAAACCTTGCAGCTAAGAAGAGCGCAGGGCCAAACGGCTTCACAGGTGAATTCTACAAAACATTCCGGAAAAAATTAACACCAATCCTGGTGAAGCTCTTCCAAAAAAATTGAAACAGAGGAACATTACCTAACTCCTTCTTTCTTGCCAACATTACCCTAGGATGAAAGCCAAACAAAGACACCACAAGGAAAATTACAGACCAATTTCTCTAATGAACTTAGATGCAAAAATACTTAACAAAATACTTGCTAATCATATTCAACAACACATTAAATGAATTATACACCACGACCAAGTGGGATTCATTCCAGGTATGCAAGCATGGTTCAACATAAGAAAATCAATCAATGTAATACACCATATAAACAGACTGAAGGAAAAAAATCACATGAATATATCTATAGTTACAGAAAAAGTGTTTGACAAAATACAGCACCCTTTCTTGATAAAAACACTCCAAAAGATTGGAATACAAGGAAATTTTTTGACCATGATAAAGAGTATATATGAAAAACTTACAGTCAACATTGATTACAATGGAGAAATCCTAAAATCCTTCCCTCTAAAGTCAGGAACAAGAAAAGGATGCCCACTGTCTCCCCTTCTATTAAACATTGTCTTAGAAGTACTTGATCGAGCACTGAGGCAAGAATTCAAAGGAATTCAAATTAGATATGAAAGGAATTCACATTAGAAAGGAAGAAGTCAAAATTTCATTATTTGCAGATGACATGATCCTATACATAGAAAACCCTGAGAGGTCTACAACAAAGCTTCTAGAACTCATATATGAGTTTAGTAAAGTCACAGGTTACAAAACCAATGCGCAAAAATCAGTAGCATTTCTGTACACCAGTAATGAGCAAGATCAGGAGGAAATCAAGAAACAAATACCATTCACAATAGTAAATTTAAAAATCAAGTATTTAGGAATAAATTTAACTAAAGAGGTAAAAAAATTATACACCAAGAACTACAGAAGACTGTTCAAGGAAATCAAAGAAGACCTAAATAAATGGAAGAATATTCCCTGCTCATGGATAGGAAGACTAATTTTATTAAGATGTCTATCCTACCAAAGCTGATCTACACATTCAATGCAATCCCAATAAAAATCAACACAGCCTTCTTTAAGGAACTAGAAAAACTAACTATGAAATTTATTTGGAAAGGAAAGTGGCCCCGAATAGCCAAAGACATATTGAAAAAGAAAAATGAAATTGGAGGAATCACACTACCTGACTTCAAAACATACTACAAAGCTACAGAAGTGAAAACAGCATGGTATGGGCATAAGGAGAGACACACAGACCAATGAAATTGAATTGAAAGTTCTGCTATAGAACCTCATATATATAGCCATATAATATTCGATAAAGACACCAAACCCTCTCAACTGGGAGAGAATGGCCTATTCAACAAATGGTGCCTGGAGAACTGGATATCCATATGTAGAAGAATGAAAGAGGATTACCATCTCA
Organism: Dasypus novemcinctus; assembly: GCF_030445035.2. Taxonomy (NCBI): domain Eukaryota; kingdom Metazoa; phylum Chordata; class Mammalia; order Cingulata; family Dasypodidae; genus Dasypus; species Dasypus novemcinctus. Next base: position 708,015 of record NW_026688158.1, read on the forward strand.
CACCTTATACAAAGATCAACTCAAGATGGATCAAAGACCTAAATATAAGAGCCAAAAACATAAAGACCTTGGAAAGCAGTGTCAGGAAACATCTACAAGACCTTGTAATAGGAAATGGGTTCATGAACATCACACCAAAAGCACGAGTAGCAAAAGAACAAATAGTTAAATGGGACTTCCTCAAAATTAAAGCCCTCTACACCTCAAAGGAGTTTGTCAAGGAAGTAAAAAGGGAACCCACACAATGGGAGAAAATATTTGGCAACCATATATCTGATAAGAGATGAATAACTTGCATATATAAAGAACTCCTATATCTTGAAAATAAAAAGATAAACAACCCATTTAAAATATGGGAGAAAGGTTTAAACAGACACTTCTCCAAAGAAGAAATACAAATGGCTAAAAAGGACACGAAAAAATGCTCCAAATCTTTAGCTATCAGGGAAATGCAAATCAAAACTACAATGAGGTACCATCTTACTCCCTTAAGATTGGCAGCTATGAAAATAACAGATGAGTACAAATGCTGGAGAGGATGTGAAGAAATGGGAACACTCATCCACTGCTGGTGGGAATGCAGAAGGATCCAACCATGCTGGAGGACAGTTTGGTGGTTTCTCAAAAAATTAACCACAGATTTGCCATTTGACCCAGCAATACCACTGTGGGTATATACCCAGCAGAACTGAAAACAAGGACACAAACCGATATATGCCCACGAATGTTCATAGCAGCATTGTTCACTATTGCCAAAAGTTGGAATCAACCCAAATGTCCATTAACAGATGAGGGGATCAATAAAATGTGGTATATATATACAATGGAATACCACTTGGCTTTAAGAAAAAATGCACTACAAACACACGTGATAACATGGATGAATCTTGAGAACCTTATATTGAGTGAAGCAACCCAGGCATTGAAGGACAAATACTACATGACCTCAATGATATGAAATAAGCAAGCTGTCTCAGAGAGCTAGAGACTGGAAGATAGGCTTACAGGAAATTGGGGGGTAGAGGAAGGATGTAAGCTGACGTCTGCAGGGGTGGAATCTATGATGATCTGGCGGTAAGTATGAGCACAAAGAAGAGATAAAATGGGGTCAAGGGGTTGCCTTTGGGTGGGCTTTGCGGGTTTGAGGGGGCCTGGGGATGGGCGGAAGGGTAATATTGTGAAAAAAATTGGGGGAGGGAGGGGCAACATATGAACATATGAGAGTGTCAGGTGTTGGTTGAGAGTAAAATGCAGAGAAAACCGTATAAAAATATAATTAGGAGGGTTACCTGTTTAGGATGCTCGGAGGGAAGAGTCTGATGCGGGACATACTCCTGGGGAATGTCTGAATGCTCATTTTGCCAGGGTGGGTTGTACCATTGGGTAGAGACCCAACTATTGAGAGTGGGGGTGGTCCCACATCTTGGGGAGGACTAATGCCATCAAACAGAGGGAACTGTATCAATCGAGAGAAAGGATGGCTCCCAGGGCATTAGGGCAGTTGAGCAATTCAGGCCCTGAACACTCTTGCAAGTATATCTGGGCGTGGCTCCTTGGGAAATGGAGATTGGCTGTCGCTGTGGGACCCAAGGGGAGGGGAAAATGGATGTTGAATGGATGGAGCCATGTAAATGTGGGGGCAAGAGAGGAGTTTCGCGAGAGTACACAAGGATGAATATAAAACATGTAATATTACACCAAAAACATATAGGGGACGACAGACTAATAATGTAAACCATAATGTAAAACATAGGATAACTAAAAAATTTAGAAAACTGTATAGCCTAAAGTATGGACCACAATATAAGCACAGATGTCACCTTGTTTGAAAGCTATTGTCTCAGATTCTGTACATCAGTTTCAGTAAATATGATATGAATAAGTTGAAAGATTATCGCTGTGGAAGGGAAAAGGTTTTATGGTGGATGTGTGGGAGTACTATACATTGTATATATGAATTACTGTGATCTGGGGCTCCTCTGAAGAGAAGCTGTATAATTAGGAAAAAAGAAATGAAAAAGATAGGATGTAGAATTTTTCCAAATCAATATGCATTCTATATCTAACCTTTAAACTCATCGCTATATTCCATTTTACTAGTAAGGGAACCTGACATTATATTGGGCTTTACTCTTCAGGAAGTTTTGGATCACAGAGTGGTTCAACAATGGCAGTGGAGGAATACTGGTATGGGATGTTATTGACAGGCGATATATGATTGACAGGGAGTTATACAAGGCATACATCCAGAAGGTATGGTAATGTTTGGATATACTCATAGTGGAAAAAATTAAATACAACCGCTGGGGGGGGTACTGAGTTACTGGCCAGTGGGGTTCTACCATTGTCTGGAGGGGAGCAGTGGTAGTCCCCCAGGTGCAACGGTAAGGATCAGGAAGGAATGAGGGTCCAACAGTGTGCCCCTGATACTAATGACTATGCTTGTGAGCCTATACACCTGTAATAAGAACAAGGCCTAGAGCAACACTGTGCCTAGGAGTTCCCTCCTGACAGCCTCAGTGTTACTCAAATGTGGCCAGTCTCGAAGCCAAACTCAGCATGTAAATGCAATGCTTTCCCACCAGCGTGGGACATGACATCCGGGGATGAGCCTTCCTGGCACCGAGGGGTGACTTCCCAGTACCAGCTGATGATGTAACTAGAAAATTACCTTGAATTAAAGGTTCAATGCGGACCAGCAGAATATCCCTATCTACATATAATAACAGGAGTTAAAAATGCTGTTTGACCTAAATTAAGGCGGAAATGGAAAGGACAAATGAGTTTATATGGCTATGAGTCTCTAAAAAAGAGTCTGGAGGTTGTCAGAAGGATTGCCCATATGCACACCTGAGCAGAGTCTTAGAGACAGATAAAGTAAATACACCCCCAGGTATTGGTCCTTTTGAGGGCTAAAGAGACCCACAGTTTCTATGGTCATGGCAGATGCGGTTCACTGCCATGTCAGATGGCCCTTCTTTGGAACTAGTGCTTCTGTGTGATGAAGCTGGACTCAGATGGGATCTCTTTTCAGAAGCCTTTCATGCTACTTTACTGGAATTGTAGTTGGTGCTGGGGCTTAAGATATATCTTGGGGGTTTGAATTTCTGGACTGACAATATGATAGGCAGGCCCTGCCCTCAACAGACTTCAGCTCCTACACTCTGATTTATTGGACTTACTCCACTCAGCTAACATGGAGTTGAAGAATGTCAACCACCACAACATGGAACCTAGAGTGCCTACAACTGAAAGCAGGAGGATTGCATCCAATATCCATGTGGAATCTAAACCCCCTCTTGACATAGATGTGGAATGGACACAACCAAGCCAAGGTCCACAGGAAGGAGGAATACAGTAAGGATCAGAGTGGACTTAATGATATTCTATTCATGAGCTATTGTGGTTAATAATCGAGAAAATGTGGCATTGATGAGGAAAAAGTGGCCATGGTGGCTGCTGGGTGCAGGGAAGGGGAGGAAGAGAAGATATGTGGAGGCATTCTCAGGACTTGGAGTTGTCCTGGGTGGTGCCCCAGGGACAATTGCCGGATGTTGTTTGTCCTCCCATGGCCCACCCGATGGAAGGTGGGAAAGTGTGGGCTATGGTGTGGAATACGGGACATGGGGTACAGCGATGCCTGGAGATGTACTCGCCAGACGCAATGGATGTGACATGATGATGGGCGAGAGTGTTACTGTGGGGGGAGTGGTGGGGTGGGGCTGGTGGGGGTGAATGGGGACCTCATATTTTTTTAATGTAATATCTTTTTAAAAAAATGAATAAATTGAGTAGAATTTGAAAAAAAAAGCAACTGCTTTAAAATCATCAAAAGTTGATGATCTTCAGTACGATTGATGAGCAGGGTGGTGTACCAGAGGACCACCTGTTTTATGACCAACTCTGGGAGCTCACCAAGCCCCTCACAGACTTAGTGATGGGGGCTGACTCATATCCCCCAAGACAAATTCAAATCCTGGTCCCTAGTGCTGTGGGTGGGAGCTATTTGGAAGAATCTCAAAGATCCTTTTAAGATGAAACCAAATTGAGCCAGGAGGGCCTTCATCCTACAGAACCGGAGACCTCACAAGGAGGGGATCTAGACAGATGTACCCCTCTGCAGAAGTGGAGACCACAGGATTCAGATGGCCATGTGATGAGCAGAGGCTGAGCCAACATCAGGATGCCCCCTGCAGGACTGTGTGGTTGCTAATCCCTTGATCTGATGTCTAGCCTCCAAACCCTGAGACACTGAATTCAGACTCAGACACAGACAAGGTTAGCATTCCCCACTGTAAAGATGGGGGAATGTAGGCTCAGAGAGATGACATGACTTACACTAGACCTCAGAGCTAGAAAATGGAGGAGCCAGAATTCTACCCAACGCTGGTGAATGCCAAGCCCCATGCTTTCCTCATGACCTCAGCTGCTTCTCACTTACAGAGTGACAACAGAAAATGCTGGCCACCAGGGCCATCCATCCTTCCTAGGGATTTTTGTCCTCGAGTGAACAAAATTCCATTATTTGCAGTTCAGACCACTGGGGAGAAATTGCACTGCAGTATATCTAGAGTTCAGTTGTGCTAAAATGTAACTTTCCTGATATTTCCTCTTGAAGAAAGTAAATTGCAAGCATTGTTTTAGGTACACTAGAGATAATATCAGGCAGTAGTGGCTTCTGTGGCTATTAGGAAAATATCTGCACACCCCTCTCAGAATACAAATGCAGAAAGCCCATGAACACAAATCCCAGTCACTTAAGGTGGGGGGGGATATTTTTAATGTTGTGAAGGTGCCCGCAGTGAATGAACCACCAGCATCACTTAATCTAAAATAGCCTCATGTAAAAATCCATCTGCTGGATGTGCCTACATTCTAAAGGTGTCTGCCAGGTTCTTGACCAGGGCCCCTTAGGGAAGCTGCTTGTCGTTCATTGTCCCCACCATAAGGCCAAATGGGGGAATCTCTGCAATTTTGAGATGTCAGCACAATGAGGATTTAAGGCCCCAGGTGTCCCTCCACCCGTGAAAGGAGATCCTGGGCCTTTGGGGCCTGAGGTGACCCTCAGGCTGGAGAAAAGTACCTAAAGCCGGGAGCCTTGATGCTGGGGATGTCGTTCTTCCTTAGAAGTCAGCCCTCACGTGGTTGGCGCTGCCATGGTGGTGGTTCAGTGGCTTGATGGGCTGGTGGATGTGCTTCCTATAGGTGGAAGCCATCAGCACCTCAACGGGCCATTCATGCTCCTGTGGGGGATCATCAAGATGCTCCCATTAGCAGGGGTCTGCTGCTGTAACTGCCTGAATCCCAACAAGGGGCAGAAGTTAGGAGTTGGGTTTGTAGAAGTCAAAATGAGATGTCACTGGTTAAGCAAGCATGAGGGCATAGTTCTAACAAGTTCATTTTCTAGTGCCACTAAAAATCCATCACAATTCTGGAATGAATGAATTAGTGCTGGATGTTCATGATTTTTTTCATTACATGTAGGAAAATTGAAATGTAACTGATTGGGATGCTTTTCATTTCAGGTGAAGAATCATATCTGGACAGACTGAGTCTAGCACAACTGACACAACTGTACTTATCCTCAGTCCTAGAATATCCTTTCTATAAGGTAAAAACAAAAAGTGTATGGCATTATTTCACTGAGGGCGAACAGTTTTCTTGTGCTTCTTCTGAAAACTAAGTCGCTTCTCTTTTGACCTTTCTCCATAACTTTATTAAAAGGGAAAACTTTCATTTACTTGGAGCTATGTGCAATAGCTGCCCTTTTCTTTGGTAAATTGATCCCATTTCTGTCTTGTCCTATAAGACCAGTTCCTGCTGTATGAGATTTCTAGATGGTTTCAAGTGTTGAAGTTGTATGAGTCTTAGTATTCCTTGATTCACTTCAAGGGTTTTAAAGGGTTTAGCACACACAATAGCCATTTGATTAAAAAGTCTGAATCTTTGAACTCTACAAATCCTAATTATTTCTGAGTGCATTTTTAAACCAAGTCAGATATTTCACTCTTCTCTGGGAGACTTTAGTTTAGGTGGTATCTGAGCTATAAAGATTCACTCTCATAAATTTCACAGCACACCTTTTTTGTGTGATTGGAAATAGTCTCAACAGTCTTCAACACCTTTTGCTTTGTCCTTCAAACTTGACTCAGGATCATATTCTGGTAAAAGCTAAATACATGAAAAGTCATTACTCTTTTCTTTTAAAAATATTTTAACAATGCCAAGGCCTATAAAGATAAACACTAAAATTAGTTAACCCCAACCACCTCAATTCCCTGAAATAACAAATTTGTAACTGTGCTTTCTATGCCAAACGTACACAAATATGGAAACCAATTTTCTTTTCTCTTTGTTATGTCCAGTGTATCATACAATTTACCGTTATGTCCAGTATACGTAGACCTTCCTCAAGACCAATGTGTGTGGATCAAATAAGTTCTTTTTCGAAGTGGTGTATTTTATGGGACTTACTCACCAGTTCCCCAGCTTATAATCTTTCAGGTTCTTTCCATCTTTGGTCTCTATCCACAATGCTGTAGTAAACATCCTTGCATTTCATTCTACTGGGGCCCATGTTCCTTCAAGCGGCAGACTAGAATGTTAAGAGTGGGACTACTAGTGTAATGTCAGTAGATAGTGATTCTGAATGGTAGATGTCACACCTCCCCAGCAGAGAGTGAAGGTGGCTGTGTCACCCCCACCTCCACTGTACAGTTTTTTTGTCCTGTTAGCTTTTGCCACTCAATTCAGTGGAAAGGGGTGTCTTGTCATGTATTTAAATTGCATTTGAGTGAGCAATAATGAAGTTGAGCATTTTGTCAAATGTTTATTGGCCATTTCTATTTTCTAGGAATTGCCTTCCTGCTCCCTAACTCATCTTTCTATTGCGTTGTGTTTTTAAGATTTGTGTGACCAAATCTACATGTGATTAAATGGTTCCTGACTTTCCCATCATGCATAAGATTATTTCACTAAATATGTGTTAGTGCAAATATTTTGCTAATTTTTCCCCATTGGATCTTTAATCCACCTGGGATTTATTATATAGGTATACCTCAGAGATTTGGCAGGTTCAGTTCCAGACCACCATAATAAAGTGAGTTACATGCATGTTTTGGTTTCCCAGTGCACATATACTATAGTCTTTTAAGTATGCTATAACATTATTTTTTATTTTTAAATACATATACTTCAATTAAAATGTGACACAGATGAAGCGAGCACATGTTGTTGGAAAACGGGCAAAATAAAATGTGACACTGATGAAGCAAGCACACGTTATTGGAAAACTGGCACTGATAGACTTGCTTGACACAGGATTGCCACAAACCCACAGTCTATTTAAAAAAACAAACAAACACAATATCTGCAAAGTGCAATAAAGCAAAACTCAGTAAAAGGAGATATGCCCATAGTCTGATGTTTGGTAGGAGTTTACCTGTTCTTTTCTACACAGATAACCAATTTTCCATCCCTATTTGTTCCATTACAATCCTTTATTTATTGAATTGAGATGTCAGTTTTATCATTTCTTCTTGGATTAAAAAATTTAACTGAGTGTCCTTCAGGTCCTTAAAGCAATTCTGAGATTTTCAGAGATGTTTCTTGAACTTGACAGCATTGTCATTTTGTTTATTGTTCTTTTTCCAGTGACTACTTTTAAAACACATTTTAAAGATATTTTGAGCTTCTAGACTTGAACTATAACAAGGATATTTTTCATTGCTGTGTTAAGAAAGGTATCAGTCCTAAGTCCTGGAAAAGCATCATTTATTAAAGGAATTTGTATCAAACTTTTATACATAGGTAAATCACTACCTTCACTTTATTCTCTGGTTTTCTATCTTGTTTATCTCTCTCATGTTTGTATATATAATTTTTAGGGTCCCAAACTTCTTCCTAAATATCAAGTGCAATCATTTCTTATTCCATACCATTCCCTGGAGACCCCTGTGGATTTTCACTTTCATAAATCTTTAGTGATTGCATTGGTTGACCTTTTAGGAGCAAGATCCTACTTTGCTTCCAAAATGTAACACCCTATTGGTATACAAAAGGTAAGTATCAGGGGGTTTGTTTACAGAACCTTAGTGGTTGTTATCTCTTTGGGAGACAGGTGGAGCTTAGTAGCCACAGAATACAAAATGGAATCTTCCCTGCTCCGCATGAGGCTCTAGAGTGTAAATGGTAGAATATAGTATATAGATTATATTTGAATCCAGCTTGCCACAGATCAGCAGAATGTCTTTGCACAGTGTATTTATCCTTCTTAACCTTTTTCTCTTTACTTCCTCATCTGTAAAATGTGAGTAAGAAGAATATTGACCTCAAACACATATGGCAAGAGGGTATAAATGAGGGAATAACACAAGAAGTGCTCATGTCTGTTTAGCTGCTCTTATAGTTTAGGCCTGTGCTGTTCAGTATAGTAGCCACTAGTGCAGATGGCTACTTAAATTTAAATTAAACATAAGTAAAATTTAAAATTCATTTCCCTAGTCATATATCACATTTCAAGTGCTCCAAGGCCTTCCATTGCTGGTGGCTACCACATTAGCACAGAGGTAAGCACATGAATCATCACGGAAATAGCTACTGGCCTATGGTGACTTCAAGTCCAAATCCTTCCTTTCATCAATTAAAAAGTCATCTCAAAGAGGACCATCTCTGATAGGCTTCATGTCACATGTTCCACCTCTGCTGCTCTCATGGTCCTTTCTACAGAAGGAATGGCATATACCAGAGGGCTTGGAAGGGAACTCCAGCCACTCCCCTTGGCCACATGTTGCAGTCGTGGGGTGCCGCGGTCATGGGCTGCATTAGTTACGAGAAGGCATGGAAGAGATGGATGTGTTGAGCTGCTTAGGTGTCTAACTTTGCTGAGCTTAGAGGATTTTCTTCACTGTCTGAATTGAGAGTGTGCCACCATTTGTAAGAAGAAGGAGAAAGTGGGTGGTTCCTACTGCTCCCCTGTTAATTTGAGGACCTACTCCTTGCTTTAGCCCAGGAAGCCTCCCTAATTTCAGGCTGACAGGCTTGTTCTTGAAGCTGAGTGAGTGAACATCCTCACCCTCATTTGGTTGTGGTCATTACTTTGCAGCCTTCTGTCCTATTGGTAAATACAGTTTGGAAGAAATCAAAACAGAACAAAGAAGTAAAGGAAGATAGTGTTTGTGAGGGTATCACATGAAGAATTTTTTCCTTCTCTCACTAGATATTGAAATTAAATTAGATAAAGAAGGATTTGTATTACCTTTTACAGTTGATGAAGATGTACACAAAAGGTAAAGAAACTGTTGTGGTTTTTACGTTACAAGGCCTGTTGAAGTGAATAGGCAAGGATTATTTTCTTAAAAGGGTGAGAAAAATAGATGATTTCAGAAATTAAAACTACTTCTCAGGATATTTCTTTTTGAAATTCCTTATAATATTTTATAAATAGCATCATTAATAAAGGCAAGTACTTTTTCAGTAGACTAAAGAGTAACAGATTTGTGATTGCTGTGAAAGTATTGGCCATTAGGAAAAGCCAAATCTTGAGTAAACTTTGGACAAAAAATATTAAGAATGTTTTGGATTATTATAAAAAATATGTTTATTTTTCTATTTTTTTTCAGAGTAGCACTACCATTAATGGCCCCAAAAGATTTTAACAGCAAACATTTACTAGGAAAAGAGGCTATTAAACAATGGCACTTCCAGTTACTTGATTATCAAGTTGTCCAGGTATGGTTCCATTTCCCCCACCCCCAAGGTAATCCCTAATTCAAACTTGCTTTTTCCAGGGTCCTAAGTAGTCTGCTACCCCAGTGAACTAAGAATCTCATATCTCTAATTTAATACCCACTTTGTTAATTAGGCTTTTCTGGGTACTGGATATTTTTTATAAATCTTTGGCTTCTGTTTTGTAATATGGAATTTTCTTACCTTCAGTTTTCCAAAAGCAGAACATGCCTATATTCTTCATAAGCTATGCTCAACTCTGTTTTTAGAGTTATTAAATTATTGGAATATCTGTTTTAATTTCCCCCTGATATAATGGAAAGAATGGACAAGATGACTCACTAAAACCAATATCTTCATCACTCCCTAATGCCTAAGACTTTATTGTTTCCTTTGTAAGTTACTTAATAAGGCATTATGATGATGAGTGACTAGAATGTAGATGAGTTTCCCAAGTTCTCTAAGGTATTGGTGCTAGTCTGCTCCCCGGTTTCCTCTCTAGCTTACTCTTGTCCAGTTCATCTTGCACACCCCAGACTAATCTTCTGAAAACCCTCAGCATGCCAGCCTGTGATCAGAAACCTTGTCTCTTTCCTACTCACAGGATACAGTAGAACCTCCTCTGCTGACTTTTGTGACCCCTGCAGGCTGCACCTTGCAGGACGAGCTGACTTGGTGAGCAGATGCAACAAGGTGACACAGTGAGCTGATGCAACCAGATGATGCAGTGAGTGATGTAACTAAGAGACACAGTGAAGAAACCCAATGAGACATATCAAATGAAGCAGAGGTGGTTTGAGTAATTAGGTGCCTCCCTCCCACATGGGAGGCCCCAGGTTCTGTTCCCAGTGCCTCCTAAAAAGAAGATGAGCAGACAGCAAGTGCAAACAACTGGGGGGGGTCAATTAAAATAAAATCTTAAATATATATGTATTCAGGAGCTTTTCTTTTAAATGTAGAATGAAGTAAAGTAAATTTAGGGAGGGTTGTGAGGGGGCAGGTTTGATTGTGGGGGAAATCTTCTAAAATGTAAATCATGAGTGAATTACATTGTATTTAGTGAAGTACAGATGCCCATTACGCTCAGGTTAAAGCTTAAGGGGAGAGTGAGACAAGGCAGGCAGGTGTGGAAGGGGCTGCAGAGTTAGGAGACTGGGTTTCTACCTCCGGCTATTTCTGGGACCTTGAACAGGGGAAGTAGCTGCCATTTACTTTTCACCTGCTCTGTGCCGAGCTCCATGCTAAGCACTTGAACACAGGCGTGTATGACTTCCAGGGGCCTTGGACTTGGGCAGTGTTCCCTCTCCAAAGCTCAGAGATGGTCAATGCGTGCCTTGGGTACAGAACCACGGGTGAAGATGAGACTTGAACCTGGTCTGAGCAGCGATGCAGCAGAGGACTGAGAATCTGTGTTCAGGAGTCAGGCACGTGGGATTGATTTCAACCTCTCTTGCAAATTGTATAACCTTGGGCCTCATTTCCAAATGGCTAATCAGAAAATAAGGATGAAATGAGTTAATACACATAAAAACATTTAGCAAAAGGCCCACCACAAAGTAATCACAGGACATATTAGCTAGTAATGTCTGCATTTCTACCAGTATTAGGGTTCTCTGAAGAAACAGCCAATAGGATATGGGGCCATATGTAAATAGGAAGGGATTTGTTAGTAGAATTGGCTTAGTGACCCTGGGGATAGGCAAGTTCAGATTTCCTAGGGCAGGCCATGCATTGGAAACAGCACAGGAGATGCCTTCCTCGGGAGAAGCTGGAGAAGTAGAAAAGGTGTTGTGACTGCTGAGAGACTTGGTGTTGCTTTAAGACCTCCAGCTGCTGGGGTGATGGGACTCCCCTCCTTGCTGAAGGCAGTCACCCTTGTTTGTGGATTTAACCAGCCTTAGATGCAACCAACTGCCTAATAATCTAAAGTTACCGACAGAATGTCCTCACAGTGGCAGGCCAGGGCTTGCATCATCCAATGACTCGGCACCAACTGGATGGTGATTAACCATCACATGTAACTTTTTAGATCTCTTTATCTTTACTTTTTAAAGTTTTTTTAATCTTTAGCATAGGTTATTGAAACTCTATGAGTTCTAGAGCTCTAAGTTCCCTTTAAAATTTTATGCTTCTTTGCAGAGAAGGAATGAGACATATAGAAGCAAATTAAAGATTGACCGGGAGAGAGATGCATTTGATTCGAATGTGTTCATATGCCCAAGTGAATTGCCACTCACCTGGGGGCCAGGCTGAAAGGACTCTCACATCTTGGAAACATGTGAAGTGGTCTCATTTACAGTTCTTAGCAGTACTTACTTACAGTTCATGCAGTTCATGGCTTTGGGCCTGAGCCCTGTTCTGGATCATTCTATGCCTCAGAAACCCTTCCACAGTCCCTCTTTGCTACCGAGACCAAACCCAGTGTCACTTCTGCCTTCTGTGAGCTCTCTTGTCCTTCTCTGCCCCACCTTGCAGCCCTCCCCCACCAACCCACAACTCTAGTCCATCCTCCTTGTTTCTCAGCTCACCCTTGGTATGAAAGTAAACCCTGAGTTTAGAGTTTAAAGAGGGGAGACCTGACTACATTGCCATGCACATTGGTAATGTGGTTGTGAATAATGTGAAGGAAACGTGCAGCCTAGAACATTCCTCCACCCTCTCCACTCAGGTCCTCGTCCATCATGGCATTTTCCTGCATTGCTCTTTCAGTTCCCTCCTCCATGGAGCCCTTGCCTCATCTGGCCTCCCCCTGCCCACTTCACACATCTATCATATAAGGGATTCCCACTTGCAGGTGTTGTGCTAAGTGCTCCAGGGTAAAGGAGAAAAGACCCCCTGTGCTTGCCTTAGCAGTTGTGTGGGACAAAGAGATAAGTGAGCCCACATTCCAGTGATGTGCAGCCAGCATTCTGGAAGCATGTGCAAACCTCTGCGGGAGTGCAGGAGACTTCAGGCCAGCCCAGGGAGTGAGAGGAGGCCCTTGGGTGGGTTCCTGAGTTGCAGGCTGCCGTGGATGGGGAGCATCTGAGACATGGCGCCGGCTGCAGCACACTGTGCAAAGCATGAAGCAAAGTCAGGCCACGGGGCTGGCGCTCCCTCTGCAACTGCTTAAAATGCTTCATCCTGCAAGAATGCATGTGCTTGTTATGAAAAATTTAAGCTACTGAGTACATGACTGCTGCATTCACTAACCATCCCACTACAAGGGGAGGGATTTGACAAGTTGTTAGATTTCAAAGTCCCGTCCTTACGACCCGAATCCTCATGTATATCTAATTCTAATGTTTCTACAAACACAAGCCAAATGGGCGATAATGCTAGGGCCATCTGACTTCCTCATATACTCTGCCCACCAACTCTGTAGTGGTGTTAGACAAAACAGGTGACATCTAGGAGCAAGTGAAACCAAGATTCAAACCATTTTAGTATTCACTGCGTAGCACTGGTCTCTGATGATGACCCTGAAGAATTTGAGGTGACATTCACATAAATGGTTAGAGATTAGCAAAACATTTCCCAGTGTCCCTGTTGGAAGTATTGGAGCCATGCATTTGAAGATAATTTTGAACACAGCATCTTCTTGCCATTAGTCTTCAAAATTAAAGCAGAGAAAGGAAAATGATTAAAAAGAGCTGTACTTGTGAGCATCACCTCTTAAGCAATGGAGGTATTCTCCGGTCAGTAGGGGGCAGCAAAACTTAGTAGATTTATTGGCCACCCTTGAAACTCTGGATGGTCCCTGGATCCTGTAATTGCTGGGCAGAGCAGTAGCTGCAGAACGGTACAGTGACAGTTCCGGCTGAGCAAAAGGGGAGCAGTTTCTCTTGCACTGCTTACCTTCCTCCCAGTGAAGAAGCACTTTGCCTGAGCCAGGCCTGGAAGCAGAGGGATGGTGCTGCTGGGAGAGGTGCCTGTGGAGTGTGTGGTCTTAAAGTTGCTGCCTTCCAAGCCTTCGTAGGCTGGTGCATAGGGAACTTGGGGAATGCTTGTCAGATGGAAGGAAGACTAGGGAGGAGCAGAAATCAGTGTAGTTGAGATAGTCCTGGGGAAGAAGAGCAGTCAGTTCCCTCCAAAAATACTCCACACCACAAGGGCTTGGGCCACAAATCCAGAAGGGATTTTGGCTCATTGGTGAACTGAGCACCTCTGGAGGCTGAGATATCCCCAAAATTTCAAACAAGTGTAGTCTAAATATTGTAGCATAGTCAATGAAACATGCCATGGAATTGCTTAGGGCAGCACCTGGCAAACAGTGAAGGGAATGCTTAGTCAATGGCAGGTGCTATCATCGCTTCCCATAGAGGTGCTAGGGTGCTTTCTTTTCCAGTCAAATTTTATTGACACAGCTTTTGGTGAGGGTACATGTAAGGAAGGGTAGGAGAAGCACAGACTGGGTTGCTGGGTCATACTTCTAGGGGTGCCATAATTCTAGGGTTCCCTTCTGCTAGTGTGCTGTACTTCTAGGGGTACCATACTTCTAGGGTCCTCTACTTCTAGGGGTGCCACTGTGAATGTGTGGTTACTGTTTTTGTTAATTAGCATCAAGGTCATGGTACTGAAAAATCTCTAAAACCTCTGCCTGAATCAGGGACCTGCAGGCAAGAAGCCCCTTGAGAGGGGTGCTCGTTGGTCCTGGGCTGAGAGCTACCCCTCCCCTGCCTGCCTGTCCACCTGCACTCCTTGCTGCCCTCCCCTTCTCCTCCCTTTCTGCCGCCTGCACATCAATGGGCTTGGCCTCAGGGCCACCACAGATCTCTTTCCTCTGTCTGGAATGACCCACTGTTCCCCAGATTTCACAAGTCTGGCTCCTCATTATCATTTATGTTTCAAGCCGGTCTTCGTAGAGTCGCCCTGGTTAAAGTATTCCCAAGGCCAGTTTTGTTCCCCTTTTCCTTTTTACTGATACACACACACACATTCGAGGCTTTAGAATTAAGTGAATTTTCGACAAAAGGAACACACCTCTTGAACCAGCATTTGACTCAAGAAACAGCAGAGCGCTGTGGAACAGATCAGTTTTCCCAGATATTACTTGGCTGGATTCGATTCTTGCCGCACCTGCCAGTACCGTGAGCGGTGACCCCTCGTGGTGACCGAGGCGCTGAAAACTGATACGTTGCACGTTGACACGATGCTGCTGCGGACACAGAGTTAATATACGATGGCAATGAATTCCACCTGTTTCTTCCACTACTGTTCCGCGGCTCCTGGAGGGTTTCAGATGCAGCGCGCGGGTGGCCTGCACTTCTTCCAGACAGCCGGCTTGGGACCCTCCGCGAGCTCAAGGGCAAGGGCAAGGGCAAGCCGGCGCAGGCCGCCAGTCCAGCAGACGCGGCTCCTCGCGTCCCAAGTGGGCGCTCCAGGGACCCGCAGGGAGACGGGAGGGCACGGTCCCATCCCCATCCCGGCTGCGCCCTAGGCCCTGCGTTCCTGGCCCTGCGCCCCAGCCCTGCGCTCCCCGCACAGCTTTGTGACGTGAGGCTGCGGTTTCCCGGCAACTGCCAAACGCGGGCGCCGGGCAGCCAGGCAGGCGAACTCGGGAGGGGCCCCCGGCCGGGTGGGACCGACCTGGCCTGGGCGGAGAAGCTGGATCGGGGCGGCCTGGGGGACGAGGAGATCGCCGCCGCCACGCTGCGGGGCAAGCCCTGGCCGCCGCCCACCTCGGCGCTGTCCGCCTTCAGCTACTTCCCGCCGCGGCGCCTGGACCCCAAGGAGCCCAGCGACTTCTCCCGCCAGGCCAGGGTGAGACGGGAGGGGCGGCATCGAGCGGCAGGGGTGAGGCGGGGCTGGGGGCAAGGGTCCCCTGCCAGGGAGGGGCTGGGGCGAGGCTGTGCCACCCGGAGCGGGGACTGGACACCCAGCGGCACCGCGTGGAAGGGGTCTGGGAGCCAGGAAGGGCGTGGGGGCGGGGCCCGGGCAGGGTGGGGGATGCTTCTGTGGGGGTGGGAGCAGGACATCATAGTGGGAAAGGGCTACCGGGGAGGTCAAGTGACGGTGGGGGGGTGGGGGGCAAGGAGGGAGTGCTCACCAGGAAGACTCCATGGGGCGCCCAGGGGTGGAGGGGGCAGGGGCTGCTTGGCGGGGTCGCTGGGACGGGCACCTGGACCCGAAAGAGCAGAGCTTCTAGTACTGAGAGACAAAGAGGCACCCCTTCCCCTCAGAGCTGGAGGGGCCCCGCGGCAATCCGGGGGTGCTCGAAGAGTCTAGAAAGGGAGCGTGCAGGATGCGTCCCCCTGAGCAGTATGTGCGGGGGTTCCCGGGGCTGTGAATAAGCAGCCAGGCTAATGGAAGGTCCTGTGCCACCACGGGAACCCTCGGGCCGCCTTCCCACCCACCGACAACCAGGAATAGGTCTGCACCGTCTGGCCCGGCCCCTCTGGGAAGGTGTGCGTGGTGGGAAGAGCTCTGGGGTCTAAGCAGCCGAAGCACCCAAGAGAGGGTGGAAGGAAGGAAGAGAAGGGTGTTCAGAGTTGTCCAGGTCACCCATTCCTTTCTTTTCAACATTGTTTCTGTCCGTCCCCGGGGCGTTCCTCAGGGCATCTGATTAGATAAAAGCCTTGGTTGGAGACTCTCAGCCTGGAGGACAGCTGGGCACCTGGGCTATCCCTCAGGCCTCCTGGAGGGATGGGACTGCCAGAAGAGGGACACCTCACTTTTCTCAGGCTGCTGTCACAAGTGCCACGAACTAGGTGGCTAAAAACACCAGGAACCGCTCTCTCAGCCCTGCAGACTGAAGCTTCAACTGCATGGGCCGTGCTGGTGGGTCAGTCCTGGCCTCTGGGACACCTGTCCCTTTGCCAGCAAGCCTTGGGTTTTCAGTGCCTCCTCATTCACCCTATGGCCTGCACAGTCTCTCTTCCCATGGCGCCCTCCCCTTCTATCTGTGCCCACACCCCCCTTCTAAAGACACCAGACATCCTGGACTAAAGGTCCACCCACTGCATCGGCCTCATTCAGTTTAAATGATTCTGCTTGCAATAATGCTTTTACAAAAAGTTCATGTTCCCAGGTACCTGGGATTAGGACTTCAAGGTACCTTTTTGGGGTACACAGCTCAACCCATAACGTGGAACACAGATTCCCTTGGAAAGGAACTTAATGGTGTGTAAAATAATCCCAAAAAATGCCTCCTTCCTCTTCTCCTAGCCACCCAATATCAGTGGTGCCCAGGTGAGTCCCCAGTTCTGGTCAACTCTCGCTGGAGCACTAGTGGGAGGCCTCTTGAGTCTCATGAGCTTCACTTCACACATAGAAGCATAGTTTCCAGTTGAAGCAACCATGGCCCTCAGCCTGCCCCCCCAGGATGTCTCTTGAATCCGAGGTATCCCTCTGCCTGGCTTCTAGCATGTGGAAGGACTGGATGGAGGAAGGAAGGAAGGGGACTTCTGGGACCATCTGACAAGGTACCTGTCTCTGCTGGCCATTGAAACAGGAGAGGGGTGGAACGGAAGGGTTCCCGACCTTCTGCCAACACACACTTCGTTTATTTTCTTCCTGTAAGCAATAGGTTTTGAACAACTG
Source organism: Dasypus novemcinctus (assembly GCF_030445035.2). Lineage (NCBI taxonomy): Eukaryota > Metazoa > Chordata > Mammalia > Cingulata > Dasypodidae > Dasypus > Dasypus novemcinctus. The sequence continues at coordinate 725,262 of NW_026688158.1, forward strand.
TAAATAGTTTCACTTATTAAGTGGGGTTTACATTTTGAGTCCACGGTACCTATGATACTGCCAGTGAGTTGATGGCCATCATGTGATAATAGTGAAAAAGCCAGAACTCTTGGTGTCTGAAGTTGTTCAATGCTTCTTTATCGAGAGAATATAAAATTCATCTGGATTTTCAGAATAACAAAGAGAGTTCATGCTACACCGGTTTGTTTGTACCTTTGAGAGTCCCTTTCCATAGCACCCTAAGGTGGATTGTAGATTGCTCCTTGATAGGGTGTCATGATGGAAAGTACCGCTGAGGACTGCACAGTGGGGCTTGTAGCTTCTGAATCTCAAATGTGGTGAAGAGCAGAGCAGAACCCCTGCAGCCTGCGGGCCAGGCCCAAGACGGAGAAGGGCAGAGTGAGCCTGAAGACTCAGTGTCTCCTTTTTGAATTTGCCGGTCTGATAAGCAGTCCCACCTTCCAGGGCTGACTGAACAAGGGCCGGAGAGGGGCCTGGAGGTAGGAAGTGACTGGGGCTCTGCCCCTTGGAAGGAAATCAAGAATGAGCCATAAGCACGCCTTTCTATATGACACTGTCGGCACACTAAACCTGTGGGCCAAATCTGGCCCCCAGCCAGTTTTGATAAAGTTTTATTAGAACATAGCCACACCCATTCATTTCTCTAGCCTCCCTGTGTAGGATGTTGGGGTTGAGTGATAGTGGCAGAGCCCCTGGGACAGGAGAGTTCCCACCTGGCCATTCATAGAGAAAGTCGCTGACTCCTCCTCTAATGCCTTACTGCCGCCTGGAAAATGGGAATTGTCCTTAGAATACATTCATTCAAATGGGATTTTATGTGTTTAAAGCATTTCATGGCCGTTTTGATTAGCTGGGGTTACAGGCAAATTCAAGTCCTGGGGCTTTGTGTATGCCAAAAGGAAATGATGCAACTGATATAAATATTAATTAAAATCTAAAGAAAAGAACCTTAAAAACAACAAGAACAGCAAAAGGCATTTCAAAGTCCATTTGTACCAATGTTCACACCATGGTACTGGGATTATGGGCACTGGTATCCGATCAACTCCAGGGCTCCAGGAGCAGTTTCTCCGACCTTGGGATCATTGGTCATAAAGAGGGTGAATTATGTACTACAGGTTTGCTGAAGGACCAAACTGCCCCAAAATTCATTGCAGGTACTTTCAGCCCCTAACAAAGCTGATCAAATTACTTCCTAAGTCAATTTCCTTGGAGCACAGTTAACAGTACTCAGTGTGTTGGTTAGCATCCCAGGCTGAGGAGTCCTGTGTGGAAGTATCAGCTCTACGGTGACTAGCTATGGAGCCTTCACAAGTCACAGCCTCTCTGTCTCACTTTGCCATTCTAGAACAGATCAAACAGAACCGACCTCATGGACCACTTATGAGAATGAATGTAATTAGCGTGCATACAGTGGCTCACAGTAAGCCCTGGGTCAGTGGAGCTCTAATTACTGTTTTGTTTTTAATTTTTAATTTTTTAATTACCTTTTTTTAAAGTTAATAGATCACACAAAAAGTTACATTAAAAAACATAAGAGGTTCCCATATACTCCACTCCCCACTCCCATCAATTTTTTAGTTGTATTTTTTAAAGATACATAGATCACAAAAAATGTTACATTAAAAAAATGTAAGAGGTTCCCATATACCCCCACCCCCCTCACCCCACTCCTCCCACATCATCAACCTCTTTCATTAGAGTGGCACATTCATTCGATTTGGTGAATACATTTTGGAACACTGCTGCACCCCATAGACTAATTGTCTTTGGCTAGTGATGGTCAGTGCCCTTTTGCTAAGGATTGCGTCCACAGGGCCAAGCCTTTCCTTCCTGATCTGATCACTGTCAGAGAGGCACATGATAGAACCTTCAACCTGGGGGCTTAAATAAGCAGTTCTGGGGCATTGTCAGACGAGCCCTGGCAAACTGAGACAGTGGCTAAAAGTAAAGATAGACTTCCCATGCCAAGGGGTGTGTGTGTGTGTGTGTGTGTGTGTGTGTGTATGTGGCAGGGAGGCTCTGCTCAGTCCAGTCTCAGGAACCCAGGTGGAGGGCGGGTCACCAGTCAGGTTGTTGTCCTTTCAGTGTGAAGTCTTTGGAGCTCCTGGCCATAGGTACTTACATGCTTCTGCCTGAAGAGTCACACATGGCTCCTTGGTCACATGCAAGCACCTAGGAGAGGAGCAGGGACGGTTACTCCTGTGGGTGGCCGGGAGTGGAGGAGAATTGGCTATTGGTGCCATCTACCACTCAGCTGATCCTGAAGTGCCCTCCAGGGTTGGGTCTCTGGCTCCATTTCCCACTGCTGGAAAGCCCTTGCTTCTCCTACCAAGTGCCCTTTCTCAGCCAGCAGCTCTATCTGCAGTACCAAGGTCTCCTCCACTGTCACGTCTGTTTCCTACCCCCAGCACCACCAACATCAGCAACCCTCCTTCTGTGTCACCCTGCACTTTGTTCACACCTCAGCTATTTCCTGAGGGAAAACTGATGGTACACAACAAGGGCCAAACCAGTATCAGGAAACACTGAATTTCAACAATACTCAAAACACAAAGGGCCAAATGGATATCAAGAGAGAAAGGTAAATGGAGTTTGTTTTGCTTTGTGTTTTTATTTTTTTTTAATTCATTTTTTAAAATATTACATTAAAAAAATATGAGGTCCGCATGTACCCCCCATCCCCCTAACCCCACTACTCCCCCCATAGCAACATTCTCCTCCATCATCATGACACATTCATTGCATTTGGTGAATACATCTCTGAGCATCACTACACATCATGGTCAATGGTCCACATCATAGCCCACACTCTCCCACGTTCCATCCAGTGGGCCATGGGAAGATCTACAATGTCCAGTAATTGTCCCTGCAGCACCACCCAGGACAACTCCAAGTCCCAAAAATGCCTCCGCATCTCATCTCTTCCTCCCATTCCCCACACCCAGCAGCCACCATGGCCACTTTTTCCACACCAATGCCACATTTTCTTTGAATACTAACCACAATAGTTCATGAATAGAATATCAGTAAGTGCACTCTAATCCATATTCTATCCCTCCATCCTGTGGACCTTAGAATGGTTGTGTCCATTCCACATCTATCTCAACAGGGGGCTCAGACTCCACATGGGTGCTGGAAGCATTCTCCTGCTTTCAGTTGTAGGCACTCTAGGCTCCATGGTGTGGTGGTTGACCTTCTTCAACTCCATGTTATCTGACTGGGGTAAGTCCAATAAACCAGAGTGTAGGAGCTGAAGTCTGTTAAGGCTCAGGGCCTGACTATCACGTGGTCAGTCCAGAGATTCAGATGCCCTAGAAATATCTTAAACCCCCACACCAACTACAATTCTGATAAAATAACAGGAAAGGCTTGTGAAAAGAAATCACATCTGAGTCCAGGTCTATCACACAGAAACACAAACTCCAAAGAAGGGCCAACTGACATGGCACTGAACTCCATCTGCCATGACCATAAGACCTGTGGGTCTCTGTAGCCCTCAGAAGAACCAATACCTGCAGTTGTATCTACTTTATCTGACTCTGAGACTCTGCTCAGGTGTGCATAATGGCAAACCCTCTGATAACCTCCAGGCTCTTTTTTAGAGACTCATAGCCATATAAACTCATTTGTCCTTTCCATTTCCCCCTTGATTTAGGTTAAAAAGCGTTTTTAACTCCTGTTATTATATGTAGACAGAGATATTCTGCTGGTCCGAGTTGAACCATTTATTCAAGGTCATTGTCTATTTACGTCATCAGCTGGTACTCGGTAGTGATCCCTCAGCACCAGGGAGGTTCATCCCCAGGAGTCATGTCCCATGCTGGGGGGGGGGGGAGGCAATGCATTTACATGCTGAGTTTTGCTTCGAGACTTGCCATATTTGAGCAACACGGAGGCTCTCAGGAGGTAACTCTTAGGCACACTACGGCTTTAGGCCTTGCTCTTATTTCAGGTGCACAGACTCACAAGCATAGTCATTAGTATCAGGGGCTCATTGTTGGAACTTCATTCCTTTTTTGTCTTTGCCATTGCACTTGGGGGATTGTTGCTGTTCCCTTAGGGACTGTGATAGAGCTCCCTGGTTAGGAATTCAGCACTCCCTCAGTTGTTATTTTTAATTGTTTCCACTAAGAAAATATCCAAACATATATGCCCTGTAGAACTCCCTGTCAACCATATGTCCCTGTCAATAACATACCACACCAGTATTCCTCTGCTGCCATTGTTGAACTACTCTGTGATCCAAAACTTCCTGAAAAGTGAAGCCCAATATATTGCCAGGTTCCCTTAATAGTAAAATGGAATATAGCAATGAGTTTAAAGGTTAGATATAGAGTACATACTAATTTGGAAAAATTCAACATCCTATCTTTTTCTTTTCTTTTTTCTCATTATTAAACTTATCTTCACAAGAGTTTTAGATCACAGTAATTCATATATACAATATACAGTACTCCCACATATCCAACATAAAACCTTTTCCCTTTCACAGCAATAATCTTTTAACATAGTCATACTATATTTACTGAAACTGATGTACAGACATTGAGACAATAGCTTTCAAACAAGGTAACATTTGTGTTTACATTGTGGTGTATACTTTAGGCTATAGGATTTTCTAAATTTTTAGTTATCCTATGTTTTACATTATGAGTTACATTTTAGCCTATCAGCCCCTATGTATTTTTGGTGTAATTTTACATGTCTTATATCCATCCTTGTGTACTCTTATGAAACACTTCTATTGCCCTCACAGTTATGTTGGTTCCATCTATTCAATACCTATTTCCCCCTCCCCTTAGGGCCTACAATGACAGTACATCTTCATTTCTTGAAGAGCCATGTTCAGAGATACTTGCAACAGTGTTGAGGGCTTGACATGCTCAACTGCCCTAATGCCCTGGGAGCCACCATTTCTCTTGAGAGATACAGTTCCCTCTATTTTATGGCATCAGTCCTCCCCAGGATGTGGGTATACCTTCACTCACATTATATGGGTCTCTACCCAGTGATATAACCCTCTCTGGCAAAATGAGAATTCACATATTCCCTAGGAGTCTGTCCTGCATCAGATTATCCCCTTTAAGGATGTTAAACAGGTAACTTTACTTATTATATTTTTGAAAGGTTTTCTCAGCATTATACTCTCAACCAAATACCTGACAATCTCCTATGTTCATATGTTGCCCCAACCTCCCCCCAATTTCTTGGAAATATTACCCATTTGCCTATCCCTAGGCCCCCTAAAGCCCACAAAGCCCCACCCAAAGGTAACCCTATGCCCCAATTTTATCCCTTCTGGGTACACATATTTACCTCCAGCTTATCACAGATTTCACCCATGTAGATGTCAGCTTACATCCTTCCTCTACACCACGATTTCCTGTAAGCCTATCATCCAGTTTCTAGCTCTCTAAGGCACCTTGTGTTTACTTATTTCATATAATTAATGTCATGTAGTATTTGTCCTTCAATGCCTGGGTTGCTTCACTCAACATAAGGTTCTCAAGATTCATCCATGTTATCACATGTGTTTGTAGTGTATTTGTTCTTAAAGCCAAGTCGTATTCCATTGTATGTATATACTACATTTTATTGGTCCATTCATCTGTTGATGGGCATTTGGGTTGATTCCAACTTTTGGCAATAGTGAACAATGCTGCTATGAACATTGGTGTGCATCTATCGGTTTGTGTCCTTGTTTTCAGTTCTGCTGTGTATATACCCAGCAGTGGAACTGCTGGGTCATATGGCAAATCTATGGTTAGTTTTGAGCAACAGCCAAAATGTCCTCCAGAATGGTTGGATCCTTCTGCATTCCTACCAGCAGTGGATGAGTGTTCCCATTCCTCCATATCCTCTCCAGCATTTGTATTCTTCTGTTTTTTTCATAGCTGCCAATCTTATGGGAGTAAGATGGTATCTCATTGTAGTTTTGATTTGCATTTCCCTGATAGCTAGAGATTTGGAGCATTTTTTCATGTCCTTTTTAGCCATTTGTATTTCTTCTTTGGAGAAGTGTCTGTTTAAACCTTTCCCCCATTTTTTAAATGGGTTGTTTATCTTTTTATTTTCAAGATATAGGATTTCTTTATATATGCAAGTTATAAGTCTCCTATCCGATATATGGTTACCAAATATTTTCCCCCATTGTGTAGGCTCCCTTTTTACTTTCTTGACAAACTCCTTTGAGGTCCAGAAGGCTTTAATTTTGAGGAAATCCCATTTATCTATTTGTTCTTTTGCTGTGCGTGCTTTTGGTGTGAAGTTCATGAATCCATTTCCTATTACTTGACACTTATATTTAGGTCTTTGATCCATCTTGAGTTGATCTTTGTATAAGGTGTGAGATGGTAATCCTCTTTCATTCTTTTACATATGGATATCCAGTTCTCCAGGCACCATTTGTTGAATAGGCCATTCTCTCACAGTTAAGAGTGTATGGTGGCTTTATCAAATATTATATGGCTATATATATGAGAATCTATGTCAGAACTTTCAGTTCGGTTCCATTGGTCTGTGTGTCTCTCCTTATGCCAATACCATGCTGTTTTCACTACTGTAGTTTTGTAGTATGTTTTGAAGTCAGGTAGTGTGATCCCTCCAATTTCATTTTTCTTTTTCAATATGTCTTTGGCTATTCCGGGCCTCTTTCCTTTCCAAATAAATTTCACAGTTAGTTTTTCTGGTTCCTTAAAGAATGCTGTGTTGATTTTTATTAGGATTGCATTGAATGTGTAGATCAGTTTTGGTGGGATAGACATCTTAATAATATTTAGTCTTCCTATCCATGAACAGGGAATATTCTTCCATTTATTTAGGTCTTTGATTTCCTTGAACGATCTTGTGTAGTTCTCTGTGTATAAGTTCTTTACCTCTTTAGTTAAGTTTATTCCTAGGTATTTGATTTTTTTATTGACTATTGTAAATGGTATTTGTTTCTTGATTTCCTCCTGAGCTTGCTCATTATTGGTGTACAGAAATGCTACTGATTTTTGCACATTGATATTATAACCTGCGACTTCACTAAACTCATTTATGTGTTCTAGAAGCTTTGTTGTAGACCTCTCGGGGTTTTCTATGTATAGGATCATGTCATCTGCAAATAATGAAATTTTGACTTCTTCATTTCCAATTTGAATGCCTTTTATATCTGGTTCTTGCCTCAGTCCTTGAGCAAGTACTTCTAAGACAATGTTTAATAGAAGATATGATAGTGGACATCCTTGTCTTATTCCTGATCTTAGAGGAAGAATTTTAGGATTTCACCATTGTAAATGATGTTGGCTGTGGGTTTTTCATATATACTCTTTATCATGTTCAAAAAATTTCCTTGTATTCCAATCTTTTGCAGTGTTTTTACCATGAAAGTGTGCTGTATTTTGTCAAATGCTTTTTCTGCATCTATAAATATAATCACGTCATTTTTTTCATTCAATCTGTTTATATGGTGTATTACATTGATGGATTTTCTTATGTTGAACCATCCTTGCATACCTGGAATGAATCCCAATTGGTCATGGTGTATAATTAGTTTAATGTTTTGTTGAATATGGTTAGCAAGTATTTGTTAAGTATTTTTGCGTCTAAGTTCATTAGAGAAATTGGTCTGTAATTTTCCTTTCTTGTGGTGTCTTTGTTTGGCTTTGGTACTAGGAGTTTTGTTGGCATCATAGAATGAGTTTGAAAATGTTCCTTCTGTTTCAGTTTTTTGGAAGAGTTTTAGCAAGATTGGTGTTAGTTCTTTCCGGAATGTTTTGTAGAATTCACCTGTGAAGCTGTCTGGCCCTGGGCTCTCCTTAGTTGGGAGGTTTTTAATGACTGATTCTATCTCTTTACTTGTGATTGTTTTGTTGAGATCAGTAATTTCTTCTTTCATCAGTATAGGCTGCTTATGTGTTTCTATGAATTTCTCCATTTCCTCTGAATTGTCATTTTTGTTGGAACATACTTTTTCAAAGTGTCCTCTTATGATAGTCTTTATTTCTGTGGGGTCAGGGGTGATATCTCCTTTCTCATTTCTTATTTTGTGTATTTGCATATTTTCTATTTTTTTCTTTGTTAGTGTAGCTAAGGGTTTGTCATTTTTATTCATCTTCTCAAATAACCAGCTCTTGGTCTTGTTTATCTATTCAAGTGCTTTCTTATTTTCTATTTCATTTATTCCTGCTCTTATCTTTTTTCTTTCTTTCTTTCTTCTTCCTATGGGGTTACTTTGTTGTTTTTTTCCTAATTCCTCCAAATGTGCAGTTAGTTCTTTAATTATTGCTCTTTCTTCTTTTTTGATGTATGAATTTATGGCTATAAATTTCCCTGTCAGTACTGCTTTTGCTGCATCCCTTAAATTTTGGTATGTTTTGTTATCATTATCATTAGTTTCAAGGTAGATATTAATTTCTTTTGAGATTTCCTCTTTAACCCACTGTTTTTCTAAGTGTGCTGTTTAATTTCCATATCTTGGTGTGAAATCTGGGCCTCTGGCCCTTGAAGATTTCCAGCTTCACTCCACTGTGGTCAGAGATATTATTTTGTATGATTTCAATCTTTCTGAATTCATTAAGCCTTTCTTTGTGGCCTAGCGTATGGGCTGTCTTGGAGAATGATCCATTTGCCCTTGAGAAAAATGTATATCCTGCTGTATTCTGGTGTAATGATCTGTATATATCTATTAGATCCAGCTCCTCTAATATACTGTTCAAATATTTTGTTTCTTTAGTGATTCTGTTTTGAAATGTTCTGTCCAAAGTTGATAGTGGTGTATTAAAATCTCCCATTATAGTCGTAGAGGCATCTATTCTTTCTCTTAGTTTTTCCAGTGTTTGCCTCACATATTTGGAGGCGCCCTTCTTAGGAGCATAAATATTTATGATTGTTCGTTCTTCTTGAGACATTGTCCCTTTCACTAATATGTAGTATCCTTCTTTGTCTCTCACAATTGTTTTGCAATTAAAGTCCATTTTGTCTGATAAAATATAGCTACTGCTGCCTTTTTTTTTTTTTTTTTTTTGGTTATTGTTTGCTTGTAAGATTGTTTTCCAACTATTCACTTTCAGCCTCCATGAATCCCTGGGTCTAAGATGTATTTCTTGTAGACAGCATATAGATGGGTCGTATTTCCTTATCCAATGTCTCAGTCTGAATCTTTTGATTGGTGAGCTTAATCCATTGACATTCAGTGTTATTACTTTCAAGGAATTATTTATGTTAGCCATATTTTGATTGGACTTGTGTTTGTCATATTTTGTTTGTTTTTTTCCTTCTGTTTTTGTCTTTTTTGTTGCTCTTACACTCTCCTCAAACTCTGTCTCTCCTGTTTTTCCCTTTCTTCCTGCAGCGCTCCCTTTAGTTTTTCTTGAAGGGGAGGTTTCTTGTTGGCATACTCTTTCAATTTCTGTTTATCTGTGAATATTTTGAACTCTCCATCATTTTTGAATGCTAGTTTAGCTTGGTAGAGTATTCTGGGTTGGAATTGTTTCTTTCAGTACGTTGACTATAGAATACCACTGCCTTCTTGTCTCCATGGTTTCAGATGAGAAATCAGTACTTAATCTTATGGACCCTCCTTGTATGTGATCGTTTTCTTTTCTCTTACTGCTTTTAGAATTTTCTCTTTGTCTTGAGCATTGGATAATATGACAAGTATATGTCCTGGGGTGGGCCTGTTGGGATTTATGATGTTTGGGGTGCATTGTGCTTCCTGGACATCTGTCTCATATAGATTTGTGAAATTTTCAGTCATTATTTCCTGCAACACCCCTTCTGACCCCTCCCCCTTCTCTACTCCTTCTGGGATGCCTATAATACATATGTTTGTGCATTCTGCATTGTCATTCAGGTCCCTAAGTCCTAGCTGGATTTTTTCTATCTTTTTATCAATGAATTCTAATACCTGTTTGATTTCCGATGTACTGCCTTCCATGTTGCTAATTCTCTCCTCTGCCTCTTCTAATCTGCTGCTATTTGCTGCAAGTGTATTTTTGATTTCTTGAACTGTGGTGTTCATTCCCATCATATCTGTTATCTTTTTGTGTATGTCTGCGATTTCCTCTCCAAGTGCTTTCTTCATATTTTTAAACTCTTCCTTTACTTCATTAAGTTGGTCTCTAATATATGTTCTGAGATCTTTAATATCTTTAATTACTTGTCCAATGTTCTGCCCCTTCCTGGTTTTTAGTTTGTTCATTGGATTCAGCATGTTTTCCTGATTATTCTTTTGGTTTGTAGCTTTTTTTCGCTGTCTGGCCATCGTTTTATCTTCATGAGTTTAATCATCCTTAGTTTCTTTGTCTAGTCTAGGGGATTAATTAGTTGATGTTCTTGCATAAGGGTCATATCTTCTCTTTGTAACTTTGTTCTTCTTATTCTAATTTCTTGTTGCTGGATGAGTTCACTTTGAAGGAAAATATTAGGGCCAGGGAAAGGAAATTGTGTAAGAGAAGAAAATGTTTAAAGTAGTATTGGTAATAAATGTTAACAGAGCAACAATATGAGATCTGGGAGAATGGATATTAGATTCATGTAAGTTGTGTAGAGTTATAACAGTAATTAAAGTACCTATAATGAGACAGTCAACTGATTATGGGGGAATATAGTATGAATTAAAAGGCCAGTGTTTTCATGGGAGAGGGAAAGAGAAAAGAAAGACAATAGTATCAAGAGTGGATAAAAGACAGAAAACAGAACAAAGGTATTAGAAAATAAAAGTTAGACAATTTGGGGACCAAAGAAATGGAGGTGGAATGTAAGAGAAACAGTAGATGGTGGAGGATAGAAAGATGTGGGGAAAGGGGTTAGTGTAGGTGGCCAAAATCAATTCACACAGAACTGAGTAAATGGAGGATGAGGAAACACAGCAAATGTGAGGCGCTCCCTGTAGCACCTATTGTGTAAATAAAATAATATAAAATAGGAAGGAAAAGAGAGAAAAGAAAAAAAAGAGAAGGAAAAAAAGGAGGGTGGGCAAAGAAAAGAGAGGGAAACAAGCAAGAAAAAGAAAAGAAGAAAGAAAAAAACCCCAATAAACAAAAAAGGACCTTGGAGGATACAATGGGAGAAAAGACCAGGAGATAATGCAATATTAGCAACCAAGATAATTAAAAAAAAGAAAAAAGGGAAAAAAGGAAAAAAAAATACCCACTAATGCTGAGGGCTAGGACAGTCAAGGACCTCTGATGGCCCTCAGGGCATGGAGGATTCAGGGATAGGAAGTCTGTGATATTGTAGACTCAAGAGGTGTGAGTCTCTGGGGTGTGAGCCACCAGGGTTTAGGGGGCACAGACCTGGGAACCACGAATCCAGTTAACAGGGAGCCTGGGAGCACCACAGTGCAACACAGCCTTCAGGGATCCCTGCAGCTGGGCACCAGCCCTATAGGGAGGGGTCACACCCACAAACTCTGACCTCCTGTCAGAAACCCAAAATTCCCCCTCTCACAAGAGTCTCTTCTGTCACTGTCTCACCCAGTTGACTTCAGGATACCTCCTGCCATGCAAGCCCCTGAAACAGCCTGCTGGGGATGCCACTGTACTATAGACAATTCAGGGACTGCCGCAGATGGGCCACCAGCCCTACAAGAAGGGGCTCTAGCCGGAAGCTCTGAGCTCCATGTCAGAAATCCAAAATTCCACATCTTGCAAAAATCTCCATCTTTGTCTAATTGGCCTCCAGACACCTCCCACCCTGCAAGCCCCTGAAACAGCCTGCTGGGGGCACTGCTGTACTACAAGCAGTTTGGGGATGCCGCAGATGGGCTGTCTACTCTAGTGGGAGGGGCTCTAGCTGGAAGCTTTGATCTCTGTGTCAGAAACCCAAAATTCCATGTCTCGCAAGAATGCCTACATCTCTGTCTAACCAAATTGACTTCCAGACACCTCCCACCCTGCAAGCCCCCAAATAGCCCTCTCAGGTCTTGGGAATTCCCTGGTGCAGCAAAGTCTCCAGGACTGCCCACCCCAGGGGGAATCTTCGTGCGAGCAACCCCAATCTCCATGAAAGAGACCCAAAATTCTACATTATACACGAATCTTCTTTTTCACCGTGCCACCAATTTGATATCCAGACACCTCCTGCCCTGCAAATGCCTGAAACAGCCCGGTCCAGCAAAATTCCAACCCTATTCAGCTGCTTCTTTGCAGGAGAGGTTATAAGGTGTACTCACTCAGACGCCGTCTTGCCTGAGTATAGCCTTGCTTTGTGTTTTAAAAGCAACATCCTGTGTGAAACAAGAACTCCCTTGAGAAATGGTAATAATGAAATACCAATAAACCCAGAAGCTCCGTTTTGTGGTAGCATCTAAATCTGGATCAGTTTTACTAGTGACATTCTGCTTCAATCCATAAAGTAGTGAAAGAAAAAAAAAAGAGGAAAGAAGAAAAATTGATGACACAAATCAAGGAAAAGCAGATTTTTCAGTTTGATTAGTTGTTGGAAATGGATAGCCATGTTATTAGCTGAGGTTGACTGGTGATGAATATTATTTTCTTTATTTTTCTGTGATAAAAAAATTTCATTTTGTTCTGCAAAAGTTCTGAAGACATGAAATCCCTACAAAGAAGAGTTGTCTAAGATTCTGATAACATCCACCAGCATTGTTAAGGAAGGTTATTCTGAGCTATGATAGGCTCCTGGTAACTAATCCAGAGTTTGGGAGGCAGGCATTGCTGCTTTCTTATCATTCTTACATTAAAGACAGTTTTAGAACTAATTAGAAGGAGTAGAAATGGGCATTTTTCTTTCGTGTTGCATATCATACTCTATTATGCTGGTTTTCTCCAGCTTAGGGAACAAAATAAAGTGCCATTTGCTCTCACATTCAGTGTAGGCTGATTGCATGTTCTTTTCTTGAGTCCCTTCTTCCCCTTTAGGATCTCCCTCTCAGAATAAGAACCCTAGGGGCTTACTCAGCCCAGAAGGATCAGAGGAAAGCACAAGCCCAGCCTCTTCCATGAGGATCTTCCCTTTCCCTGTTCCCCTGCTGTTAGTGCTGCCCCAGCTGGCTGAACTGCTGCCCTATCCACTTTGGCACCAGGCTTTCAAGTGTGAGAGAGGAAGGTGCCTCCCACCTCTCCACCAGTTGTCTAGAGGCCTGGTCTATGTGTTCTCCAGCCACATATGTTTTCCACTGGTGGGCTGGCCAGGAGTGACTTAAGCCACAAAATGACCAGGAGCCCAGCTCCCTTCTAAGTCCTTAATTTACTGGGCATATGGAAGTGGTGTGAGTGATGGAGAGCATGTTATCTTTCTTTCTTGCCAGCTGGCCTCAAGTGGGCTGGGCAGTAACTCTGAACCTCTGGATTCCAGAACTTTGCCTGACAGGAGACCAAGTTCCTTCTTTGGAGAATTGACCTTCCATCATCCCAGGAGTGTGGGTGGGGTGCTTGGGCTTCCTTGGGTTCCTGAAGGGCCTTCTGGTCTAGGGGCTTACCTACAAAATTTCATTCTAGAGAACATAACACTGCTAGCTAGAGGTGACTCTCAGCCAATCAACATCCTACGTTATGTATGTTAAAGATAATGTGATCTCTCCATGGTGCATTACGTTTTTTAAACTGTTGGATTTTATTTGATTTAATTCAAATATCTTTAATATTTATATAGTGTAGCCATTTGATATTGTTTATGAATTCCAAACATAGATATTGGATTATGTTTGTAAACTGGTCTGTTCCTCTGGGCATGATAGATTGTATTAACTTCATAGGTTTCATTTTTACATATTAAATTATGATCAGGGGTTTGAATGGCCCATGTCAGTAGGACATTGAGTCTTCACCCCCTTGTTGGGCAGGGACTCAGCAAGAAAAAGACATGGCAAGGGAAGTAGTTGGAGTTTTGATGCTGGAACCTGGGGAAGTAAACACACAGGAGTAGAACACAGAGAAATAGAATGGCTCCATAGACATGGCAGAGGCCTGGGAAGAGAGATAACCGGAGGGTCTACAGCTGACCTTGTGGAGAGACCAGAGAAGCCAAGCCCATAAAGTAACAAGTGCCAGACAGAGAGACAAGCCTTATGCCAGCCTACATCTGAGACCAGAAGAAGCTGGGACCATGGAGTCTGAAGAAGAAGCCCGAATCCTCACAAAGACCAGCAGCCATCTTGCTCCAACATGTGGCAACAGACTTTGGTAAGGGAAGTAACTTACACTTTATGATCATGTGACTGTAAGCTTCTACCCAAAATAAACCCTCTTTGTAAATACCAACAGCTTTCTGGTACTTTGCATCAGTACACCTTTTGTTGACTAATAGATATAGTCAAAGTGGTTGATATTTTTTTGTGATTTCTCCCCATTGCTTTGATGATTAGAAGACCCTTACAGCTGTTTTTTCACCTTTTAAAATCCAACCAGAATTTTCTTTTGTCTACAATGAAGTGGGAAGATACAAGTTTATTTTTAACCTAAAGAGTTATCCAACTTTCACAGTACCAAACACTGAAAACTTTATCACTGGCCATTGTTTGGGCTTCTTGTTAACCTAGGAGTATAGGAGCCATACTGGAGGTGATGCTTTCCACAGAGGTGAAGGCCACAGTGGACCAGGGCACCCTGTGACCATGCCAGAAGTGGACAAGCTTGAAGGCAGCAGTGGGAGGAAGCTCGGGTATGGCGGGCTGGTTCTGGCTAGCCGTGGTGTGGGAGCAGGAGCCCTGAGCCCATGCTGTGGGTTTTCTGTCTTTCCCATCCTGTAAAGTGACTTGGAGCACAGGCACACCAGGATTTCCAGCAGCCATGGGACAAGTTCCTTTAGTATGGCACCCCTGGAATTCTCAAGAACTTTAAGACAATACTAAGGATTGCCTTGTTGGCCTTAGCAGGTGGCTGTGGACAACAACCAGGCTGACTTATCTTCACACCTCTCCCAGAATGACCAGGTGTCTTGCACAGGATGGAAGGTGTGTGAAGGGTTTGTAGAGGCTCATTTGAAGCTGCTTTCACCCAGTCTGAGTTCCTGGAGTCAGTGAGCATGGGGGTTACTGGGTTTTCCAACATATTCTGCATATGTGCTGCATTCTCTTCACTGTACTTTCTGTTTGTGCCTTGCAGTTGGTAGAAATGCTTCCTAGCGTTACTACCCAGAGGAAAAAAGTAATGCAAAAACAAACTTAGGCAACCTGGCATTAGGTTTGAGACCCGATACTTCCCAAATCCAGCAAGAACAAGTGTCTGAGGTCACTGTTGGGAGTATCTAAGCAACCAGAGTGATATACATGGCTAACCAGGGGAGGATTAAAGAACAGCTAGCATGTGCATTTCTTCATCTTTTATTAGATAATGAGGCAGATGTACTTTCCCTTTAAGGACAAGCTGGGGTGAACAAATGGAGATATTAAAAGATGATAGCTGATGGGTGGGGCAAGATGGCATCTGAGTGAATGCACTTCATGATTGCGCCCTCAGAAGAGTGGCTGAGTTGGGTTGGAATCTTGCTGCAGTGGGCTGTTTTGGAAACTTGCAAGGCAGGAGGTGTTTGGACATTGATTTGGAGAGACAGAAATCATGCTTGCTAAGGTAGAATTGTAGGTTTCTAGCACCGAGGTCGGAAGTTGTGGAGAGGTGGGACTCTTCCCCCTTAGGCATTCCCTGGACTGTCAGTAGTGTGGTGGCTTCTGTGTTCCCCAGAAGCATGGTCTCCAGGTCCATGACCCCTAAGCCACCACAGCGGATGTTCCACAGGCCTACATACCCTAAGTCTGCAATATCCCAGACTTCCCACTCCCAAATCCAGAACTCCCTGCAGTAAAAGAATACACTAGCCCTTCAGTTTTGGACTGACTCTGTGAGTTGGAGGGTTTAGGTGGGAGGTGCAGAGGGGCAAAATGAGTGCGGGTTCAATTTTCAGGTCCTGCCCCCCCTTTTTTTTTTTTGAACTTGGAGGAGCATACCAGCTGGCTTAGGGAAAGCTGGGGAAGAAAGGAGAGGACAATCTGCCGAGAAAGCCCTATTTACCTAAAAATGCTGGGTTAGGAAACTTGGTCTGGAAGAAGGTGGAGTCAGAAAATCAACTAGGCCTCCTGTAGCACACCTAAGGGAGATAGACTCTAAGATGTGTTTTGAAAACTTCCATTAGCATATTTGTGGTTCCTGCTGAGGTGGGGGCACACTCTCTTTGGAAATTAAGACACTTTGTTTTCTCTGGTGATTTGGTACACCAAGGACCCACTTGAATCTCCTACTGGACACCTCACACAGCTTCCCTGCTGCCCTAGGAGAGAGGGAAGGGAGAAAGGGAGAAAGGGGGAATGTCAGACTCCTAAGCATTTAATTTAAATGCATAAAGGATTCCTTACTTGAAATTTTGGTATTTTTTATTGGTTTATTTTTTCCTTCCTCTTTATACCCCCACAGCCCTTTCCCCCTCCTCCTCCTCCTCTTCATCTTCTTTTTCTTCATCTTTCTGTTTTTCTAGCTTGCATTTACACCCCGCTTTCCTCCCTTCCCCCCCTTTTTTCCTTTCTCTTCTTTTTTTATATTAGGTGTGGCAGGAATTGATTCACATTTGCTGTGTTTCCTCATCCTTGATTTCCTCTTTTCTGTGTGTACTGATTTTGGCTACCAATGCTAACCCCTTTCCTCTACATCTTTTTATCCTCCATCATTTAGTGTTTCTCTTACATTCCACTGCTCTTAATTTAGCCGTCAATTTTCATTTCTAAAACCTTTGTGTGGTTTTGTCTTTTATTCACTCTCTATATTATTGTCTTTTCCTTTGTCTTTCCCACGTTCCTGACCACACTGGTCTTTTAATTCATACTATATTCCTCCCCATATTCAGTTTACTGTCTCATTATAGATACTCCATTTTTCTTATTGTTCTAACTCTACACAGCTTACATGAGTCTAATATCCATTCTCCTAGATCTCACATGGTTCTTCTGCTAACATTTACTATCAATACTACTATTCTACTTTTTTCTTTTCTTACTTGTTTTGTTTTCACTTGCCCTAATATTTTCCTTCAAGTGAACTTAGCCAACAGCAAGGAAATAGAATAAGAAGAACAAAGTGGCAAAGAGAAGACTTAACACACACGCAAAAACAACTAGTTATCCCTGAGACTAGACAAAGAAGTTAATCAAACCAACAAGATAAAATGATGACCAGACAGCAACAAGAAACTACAAACCAAACCAATAATCAGGAAAACATGACCCAATCCAGTGAACAAATTAAAATTAGGAAGAAGAGCAGAACATCAAACAAGTAATTAAACCTCTCAAAACACTTAATAGGGGCCAATTTAATGAGGTGAAGTAAGAGATAAGAATATGAAGAAAACACTTGGAGAGCATGCAGAAGAAATTGCAATCATGAAAAAAAAAAATAGGACAACGGATATGATGGGAAGGAACAGCATAATCCAAGAAATAAAAAATACACTCTCAGCAAATAACAGCACATTTGAAGAGGGAGATGAACTAGTGATGTGGAAGACAGTACATCTGAAATCAAAGTTAGTAGAATTGATAGATAAAAAGAGAAAAAAAATTCAACAGGGACTTTGGGACTTGAATGACAATGCAAAATGTGAAAACATATGCATTATAGGTATCCCAGAAAAAGAAGAGAAGGGAAAGGGAACAGAAGGAAATAATGGATAAAAACTTCCCAAACCTAGTGAGGGAGATGAACATCCACATCCACGAAGCACAATGCACCCTAAATAGCATAAATCCCAACAGGCCTACCCAAAGACATATACTTGTCAAATTATCCAATGCTCAAGACGAAGAGAAAATTCTAAAAGCAGCAAGAGAAAAAAAACACACATACAAAGGAGGCTTCATAAGATTGAATGCTGATTTCTCATCTGAAACCATAGAGGCAAGAAGGCAGTGGTATGACATAGTCAAGGTACTAAATGAAAAAAAATTTCCTAAAAAGAATACTCTTTCCAGCTAAACTAACAATCAAATATGATAGAGAGTTCAAATATTCACAGATAAACAGAAATTAATAAAGTATGCCAACAAGAATCCTGCCCTTCAAGAAATACTAAAGGAAATTCTATAGGAGGAAAGAAAAAAACAGGAGAGACAGAGTTGGAGGAGAGTGTAAGAACAATTAAAAAGCCAAAAAAAAACACAAACAAACAAAATATAACAAACACAAATCCAAAGAAAAAATGTCTAATATAAATAATTCCTTGAAAGTGATAACACTGAATGTCAATGAATTAAACACACCTGTCCAGAGACTCGGACTGGAAAATTGGATAAGAAAGTATGATCCATCTATATGTTGTCTACATGAAAAACATCTTAGATCCAGGGATTCAAGGAGGTTCAAAATGAATGGCTGGAAAAGAATCTTACAAGCAAATAATAACCAAAAATGGGCAGAAGTAACTATGTTAATATCAGACAAAACAGACTTTAAAGGTGAAACAATTGTGAAAGACAAATATGGACACTACATATTAGTGAAAAGGATAATCATTCACAAAGAAAGAACAGTTATAAACATTTATGCTCCTAACTAGGAATAGATGTCTCTACAATTATAGTGGGGGACTTTAATACACCACTATCAAGCTGAAAATTTGCAAGGGCCAGAGGCCCAGATTTCACACCAAGATATGGAAATTAAACAGCACACTCTTTGAAATACAGTGGGGTCAAGATGAGGAAATCTCAAAAGAAATTAATAACTACCTTGAAACTAATGAAAATTATAACACAACATACCAAAACTTATGGGATGCAGCAAAAGCAGTACTGAGAGGGAAACTTATAACCATAAATTCATACATCAAAAAAGAAGAAAGAAGAGGGAAAATTGAGGAACGAACTTGCACATTTGGAGGAATTAGAAAAAAAAACAACAAAGTAACCCCGCCGGAAGAAGAAAGAAGGAAATAACAAAGGTAAGAGCAGAACTAAGTGAAATAGAAAATAAGAAAGCACTTGAAATGATAAACAAAACCAAGAGATGGGTCTTTGAGAAGATCAATAAAATTGACCAACCCTTAGCTAGACTAACAAAGAAAAAAAAGAGAGAAGATACAAATACACACAATAAGAAATAACAAAGGAGATATCACCAACTGGCCCCACAGAAATAAAGACTATCATAAGAGGATACTTTGAAAAACTATATTCTAACAAAAATGACAATTCAGAGGAAATGGATAAATTTCTAGAAATACATAACCAGCCTATATTGATGAAAGAAGAAATTGATGATCTCAACAAACTAATCACAAGTAAAGAGATAGAATCAGTCATTAAAAACCTCCCAACTAAGAGCCCTGGGCCAAATGGCTTCACAGGTGAATTCTACCAAACTTTCCATAAAGAACTAACACGAATCTTGCTGAAAATCTTCCAAAATTTTGAAACAGAAGAACTTTGCATAACTCGTACTATGATGCCAAAATTACCCTAATATGAAAACCAAACAAAGACACCACAGGAAAGGAAAATTACAGACCAATCTCTCTAATGAACATAGATGTGGAAATCCTCAACAAAATACTTACTAATCATATTCAACAGCACCATAAATCAATTATACTCCATGACCAGGTGGAATTCATTCCTGGTGTGCAAGGATTGGTCACCATAAGAAAATACATTAATGTAAAAACCACATAAACAGATTGAAGGAAAAAAAATCACATGATTATATCTATAGATGCAGAAAAGCATTTGACAAAATACAGCACTATTTCTTAATATAAAAACACTGCAAAAGATTGGAGTAGAGGGAAACTTTCTGAACATAATTAAAGATATATATGAAAAACCTCCAGTTAACATCATTTACAATTTTGAAATCTGAAAATCTTTCCCTCTAAGATCAGGAACAAGGCAAGGAACCCATTATCACCCTTCTATTTAATATTTGTTAGAAGTACTTGGGTGAGCATTGAAGCAAGAATCAGACATAAAAGGCATTCAAATTGGAAAGGAAGAAGTCAAAATTTACTCTTTGCAGATGATATGATCCTATACATAGAAAACCTTGAGAAGTCTACAACGAAACTTCTAGAACTTATAAATGAGTTCAGTAATGTTGAAGGCTATAAAATCAATGCGCAAAAATCAGTAGCATGTCTGTACACCAATAATGAAAAAAGTGAGGAGGCAATCAAGAAAAAAATACCATTTATAATAGTAAATAAAAAAATCAAATACCTAGGAGTAAATTTATCTAAAGATGTAAAAAATTTATACACAGAAAACTACACAACACTATTCAACGAAACCAAAGAAAACTTAAACAAAAGGAAGAATACACCCCGTTCATGGATAGGAAGGCTAAATATTCGTATGATGTCTATCCTACCAAAACTGATCTACACATTCAATACAATCCCAATAAAAATCAACACAGCATTCTTTAAGAACTAGAAAAACTAGCTATGAAATTTATTTGGAAAGGAAAGAGGCCACGAATATCCAAAGATATATTGAAAAAAAAAATGAAATTGGAGGAATCACACTACCTGACTTCAAAACATAGTACACTAGTGAAAACAGCATGGTATTGGCACAATGAGAAGGCACACTGATCAATGGAACCAATTTGAAAATTCTGACATAGATCCTCATAGATACAGACACATGATATTCCAAGGCCACCAAACACACTGAAAGGGAATTACCAACTCACACCTTATACAAAAACCAACTCAAGGTGAATCAAAGACCCTAAATATAAGAGCCAAGACTATAAGGACCTTAGAAAGCAATGTAGGGAAACATCTACAGGACCTTGTAATAGGAAATGGGCTTCATGAATTTCACACTCAAAACAAGAGCAGCAAAAGAACAAATAGATAAATGAGACTTCTTCAAAATTAGAGCCTTTTGCACCTCAAAGGACTTTGTCAAGAAAATGAAAAGAGAGCCTACCCAATGGGAAAAAATATTTGGTAACCATGTATATGATAGGAGATTACTATCCTTCAAATATATAGAACTTCTATATCTCAAAAAATAAAAAGACAACCTACCCATCTTAAAAAGTGGCAAGACTTAAACAGACACTTCTCCAAATAAAAAATACAAACGGCTAAAAAGCACATGAAAAATACTCAAAATCACTAGATGTTAGGGAAACGCAAATCAAAATTACAATGAGATATCATCTTACTCCCATGAGACTGGCAGCTATCAAAAACACAGAGGGACTACAAGTGCTGGAGAGGTTGTGGAGGAATGGGAACACTCAGCCATTGCTGGTGGAAATGCAGAAGGATCCAGCCATTCCTGAGGGACAGTTTGGCAGTTTCTCAAAAAACTAGCTATAGATTTGCCATATGACCCAGCAATTCCACTGCTGGGGTATGATACCCCAGTAGAACTGAATACAAGGACACAAACCGATATATGCAAACCAATGTTCATAGCAGCATTGTTTCCTATTGCCAAAAGTTAGAATCAACCCAAATGCCCACCAACAGATGAATGGATAAATAAATAAATAAAATTGTGGTATATCCATACAATGGAATACTACTCAGCTTTAAGAATGAATACACTACAAACACAAGTGATAACATGGATGAATCTTGAGACCCTTATACTGAGTGAAACAACCCAAGCATTGAAGGACAAATGCTACATGATCTCAATGATATAAGTAAACCAAGCTGCCTCAGAGAGCTAGAGACTGGATGATAGGTTTAAAGAATATTGGGGGGGTAGAGGAAAGATGTAAGCTGACACCTACATGGGAGAAATCTATATAAGCTGAAGATATTTGCACAAGGAAGGGGGTTAAAATGGGACATAGGGCTAAATTTGGGTAGGGCTTTGTGGGCTTGAGGGGGGGCTAGCAATGGGAGGATGGGTAATATTGCCCAAGAAATTAGGAGAGGACGGTGGGGGGAACATAGGAACATAGGAGATTGTCAGGTATTTGGTTGAGAATAAAATGCTGAGAAAACTTTTTCAAAAATATAATAAGGAAAGTTACCTATTTAAGATGCTCAAAGGTGATAATCTGATGCAGAACAGGCTTCTAGGGAGTCTGTGAGTGCTCATTTTGCCATAGTGGGTTATATCATTGGATAGAGGCCCATATAATGAGAGCAAAGTTATACCCATTTCCTGGGGAGGACTGATGTTCTCAAATAGAAGAAATTGTATCTCTTGAGAGAAATGGTGGCACCCAATGCATTAGGGGCAGTTGAGCATGTCAAGCCCTCAACACTGTTGCAAGTATCTCCGTACATGGCCCTTCAAGCAGTGAAGATTGACTGTCACTGTGGGGTCCTGATGGGAGGGGAAAAGAAGTATTGAATAGATTGAACCAATATAACTGTGTGGGCAATAGAAGTGTTCCACAATGTTATACAAGGATGGATATAAGACATGTTAAATTACACCAAAAATGTATAGGGGCTGATAGGCTAAAATGGAAATCATAATGTAAAACATAAGATAACTAAAAATTTAGAAAATTGTATAGTCTAAAATATAAACCACAATGTAAACCCAAATGTTACCTTGTTTGAAAGTATTGTGTCAATATCTGTACATCAGTTTCAGTAAATATAGTATGAATATGTAAAAAAAATTATTGCTGTGAAAGGGAAAAGGGTTTAATGTTGGATATGTGAGAGTACTGTATATTGTATATGTGAATTACTGTGCGCTAAAGCTTTTGTGAAGGTAAGCTTAATAATTAGGAAATAAAAGAAAAAGAAAGGACACGGACAGTGAAGAAAAGATGGAAGAAGTTGCCTTGCCAATTTGCATACAGGGCAACACTTATTGCAGTGATGGAAAACAGAGCATCAAAAACAAAGCTTTGAATTTTTAATTTTTTGATTCCCCAATTTATTTGTACGTTATTTTTTCTAAATTAATATGTATTCTATATCTAACCTTTACACTCATCACTATGTTCCTTTTTACTATTAATGGACCTGGCAATATATTGGACTTCATTTTTGAAGAAGTTTTGGATCACAGAGAAGCTCAACAATGGGCAGGGTAGGAATACTGGTGTGGGATGTTATGGACAGGTGATGCACATTTGGGAGGCAGTTTTCTAGGGCATATATCCGGGGTACATAAAAATGTTTGGATATTTTCATACTGGTTACAATTAAAAAACAACTAAGGGAGTGCTGAGTTCCTAGCCAGGGGAGCTCTATCACCAGTCCTGAAAGGAACAGCAGCAATCCCCCAAGTGCAATGGCAAAGACCAAAAGAGAAGGAAGGTCCAACAATGAGCCCTTGATACTAATGACTATGCTCTTAAGCCTGTGCACCTGAAATAAAAACAAGGCCTAGAGCTGCAGGGGGGCCTAAGAGTTACCTCCTGAGGAGCCTCCGTGTTGCTAAAATGTGGCCAGTCTCAAAGCCAAACTCAGCACGTAAATGTGTTTGCCTTCCCCCCAGTGTGGGAATGACTCCTGGGGATGAGCCTTCCTGGCACCGAGAGATTACTACCAAGTACCAGCTGATGATGTAACTAGAAAAATGACCTTGAATAAAAGGGTCAACTCAGACCAGCAGAATATATCAGTCTACATAAAATACCAGGAGTTAAAATGTTTTTTGACCTGAATAAAAGGGGGAAATGGAAAGGACAAATGAGTTTTATATGACTATGAGGCTCCAAAGTAGCTGAGAGCTTATTAGAGCGGTTGCCCTTACGCACACACCTCAGCAGAGTCCCCAGAGACAGATAAAGTAGATACAACCCCAGGTATTGGTTCTTCTGAGGGCTACAGAGACCCACAGGTTTTATGGTAATGGCAGATGGAGTTCAGTGCCATGTCAGATGGCCCTACTTTGGAGTTTGTGTTTCTGTGTGATGGAGCTGACCTCAGATGTGTTCTTTGTCCACAAGCCTCTCCTGTTGCTTTTACTGGATCTGTAGTTGGTGCTAGGGTTTAGTGTATACCCAGAGGACCTGAATCTCTGGACTGACCATCTGATAGCCAGGCACTGAGCCCCAACAGACTTGCAACCCCTGTACTCTGGTTTATTGGACTTACCCCCACTCAGCCTAACATGAAGGTCAAGAAGGTCAACCACCACACCAGGAAGCCAAGAGAGCCTACAACTGAAAGCAGAAGTGCATCCGGCATCTATGTGGAATCTAAGCCCCCCTCTTGATATGGATGTGGAGTGGACACAACCGTTCTAAGGTTCACAGGATGGAGGAATAGAGTATGGATTAGAGTGAACTTACTGATATTCTGTTCATGAACTATTGTGATTAGTAATCAAAGAAAATATGGCATTGGTGTGGAGAAAGTGGCCATGGTGGCTTCTGGGGGTAGGAAGTGGGAGGGAGATGAGATGTGGGGGCGATTTTTGGACTTGAAGTTGTCCTAGATGGTGCTGCAGGGACAGTTACCAGACATTGTATGTCCTCCCCATGGCCCACTGGGTGGAATGTGGGAGTGTGCGCTATGGTGTGGGCCACTGACCATGAGGTGCAGTGGTACTCAGAGATGTATTCATCAAATGCAATGAATGTCTCATGATGATGGAGGAGATTGTTGTTATGGGGGGAGGAGTGTGGTGAGGGTGTGGGGGGTATATGGGGGACCTCATATAGAGGGGATATATGAGGAACTCATATAAAGAAAACAAAAATGAAAATTTTTATAATTTTTTTTTAAGGTTTTGCGCCTTTCATCACTCTAATAGGTGTTGTCTTGTATATATAGTGGCAAGGCAATCTCTTCCATTTCTTCCTCAGTGTCTTGCCTCTTTTATTTTTCATTATATCTTCAAAAAAGTTTAAGGTCACAGTAAAGTCATGCACAGAATATAGGTATCTCCCATATACCCAACATCCTCCCTCTTCCTCACCATTGATGTTTTTACATGTGGATGTTACATTTGCTACAACCGATGTACAAATATTGGATAGCTACCAAACATGCTCAGTAGTACACAATATGGTTTACAATTTAGACCATACACTTTTATAAATTTTTGTTGAAATTTATCATGGCCTGTATCCATCATTGCAAGATCATACAGAACACTTCCATTTACCCCCAGTTACCCCCTCTTCCATCTATTTTCTCTCTCTCTCCCTCTGCTTGGGGCCCACATTGGCAACCAAGCTTCATTGCTTGAAGGACAAGATGCATAGATACTTGCAACAGTGCTGAGGGCTTGACAAACTGGTCTATCCTCTCCCATTAGGAGCCAGCCTTGCTCTTGAGAGATACTCTCTCCTCTATTTGAGAACATCTATGTGTCCTCTCCATTATCAGTGTACAACAATTCTTGCTCATTGTATTGCTCTACACCCATGAATATAATACACTGGGTCAGATGGTCTATGGAATTGTGGGTATGTTCGTGGTGGAAAGGTGAACACGCAGGATTGATGTGTGCATGGTGGATATTATAATGTTGAGAAAACACTT
Source organism: Dasypus novemcinctus (assembly GCF_030445035.2). Taxonomy (NCBI): domain Eukaryota; kingdom Metazoa; phylum Chordata; class Mammalia; order Cingulata; family Dasypodidae; genus Dasypus; species Dasypus novemcinctus. The sequence continues at coordinate 750,642 of NW_026688158.1, forward strand.
TTTTTTTTACTATAATCCTGATTCTGCATCTTTATTATATTTTCACTTTTTTTGGTCTTTATTCATTTTTTTAATATTACATTCAAAAAATACGAGGTCCCCATATACCCCCTACCCCCCTCACCCCACTACTCCCGCCATAGCAACATTCTCCTCCATCATCATGACACGTTCATTGCATTTGGTGAATACATCTCTGAGCATCGCTGAACCTCATGGTGAATGGTCCACATCATAGCCCACACTCTCCCTGTTCCATCCAGTGGGCCATGGGAGGGCCTACAATGTCTGCTAATTGTCCCTGCAGCACCACCCAGGACAACTCCAAGTCCCCAAAATGCCTCTACATCTCATCTCTTCTTTCCATTCCCCACACCCAGCAGCCACCATGGCCAATTTCTCCACAACAATGCCACATTTTCTTCGATTACTAATCCCAATAGTTCATGAATAGAATATCAGTAAGTCCACTCTAATCCATATTCTATTCCTACATCCTGTGAACCTTGGATTGGTTGTGTCCATTCCACATCTATGTCAACAGGGGGCTTAGATTCCACATGGATGCTGGATGCAATTCTCCTGCTTTCAGTTGTAGGCACTCTTGACTCCATGGTGTGGTCGTTGACCTTCTTCAACTCCATGTTATCTGACTGGGGGTAAGTCCAATAAACCAGAGTGTAGGAGCTGAAGTCTGTTGAGGCTCAGGGCCTGGCTATCATATGGTCAGTCCAGAGATTCAGATCCCCTGGGTATATATTAACCCCCAGCATCAACTACAATTCTGATAAAGTAACAGGAAAGGCTTGTGAAAAGAGATCACATCTGAGTCCAGCTCCATCACACAGAAACACAAACTCCAAAGAAGGGCCAACTGACATGGCACTGAACTCCATCTGCCATTACCATAAAACCTGTGGGTCTCTGTAGTCCTCAGAAGAACCAATACTTGGGGTTCTATCTACTTTATCTGTCTCTAAGACTCTGCTGAGTTGTGCATAAGGGCAACCCCTCTGATAAACTCCCAGCTCTTTTTTGGACTCATAGACATATAAGCTCATTTGCCCTTTCCATTTCCCCCTTAATTTAGGTCAAAAAGCAGTTTTAACTCCTGTCATTATATGTAGACAGAGATATTCTGCTGGTCCGAGTTGAACCTTTTATTCAGGGTCATTTTCTAGTTACATCATCAGCTGGTACTTGGTATTAATCCCTTGGCACCAGGGAGGCTTATCCCTGGGATTCATGTCCCACACTGGGGGGAAGGCAACAAATTTACATGCTGAGTTTGGCTTCAAGACCGGCCATATTTGCGTAACACGGAGGCTCTCAGGAGGTAACTCTTAGGCACATTGCTGCTCTAGGCCTTGTTCTTATTTCAGGTTCACAGGCTCACAAGCATAGTGATTAGTAGCAGGGGCTCATTGTTGGACCTTCATTCTTATTTGTCTTTGTTGTTGCACTTGGGGGATTGTTGCTGTTCCTTTAGGGACTGTGATAGAGCTCCCCTGGCTAGGAACTCAGCACTCCCTCAGTTGTTTTTAATTGTTTCCACTATGAAAATATCCAAACATTTTTATGTACCTTGGATATATGCCCTGTAGAATTCCCTATCAACCATGTGTCCCCTGTCAATAACATCCCACAGCAGTATTCCTCCCCTGCCATTGTTGAACCTCTCTGTTGTACAAAACTTCCTAAAAAGTGAAGCCCAATATAGTGCCAGGTTCCCTTAATAGTAAAATGGAATATAATGATGAGTTTAAAGGTTAGATATAGAGTACATATTAATTTGGAAAAATTCAACATCCTATCTTTTTCTTTTCTTTTTTCTAATTATTAAGCTTATCTTCACAAGTGTTTTAGATCACAGTAATTCATATATACAATATACAGTAATTCCACATATCCAACATAATATCTTTTCCCTTCCACAGCAGTAATCTTTTAACATATTCATACCATATTTACTAAAACGGATGTACAGATATGAGACAATAGCTTTCAAATAAGGTAACATTTGTGTTTACATTGTTGTTTATATTTTAGACTATACAATTTTCTATATTTTTAGTTATCTTATGTATTACATTATGATTTATATTTAGCCTATCAGCCCCTATATATATTTTTGTGTAATTTTAAATGTCTTATATCCATACTTGAGAAAACACTGTAGATGATATAGTAAGGAAGGGTTACTGTTTTAGGGGATTGGATGGTGGACATCTGGCACAAGGTGCACCAGGGGCAGGCTTCTAAGGATTGTGTGAGTGCTCATTTCTTGGCTTTTTAAAATTGTGAACAGTTTGTTAGGAAACACAGTACCTTTGTCTTCTCTTCATTCCCAGAATGTACTTTAGGATTTACCATACAGTATTGCTGAATAAATATTGTTGAATGACTGAGAAACCAGATGGTTGTGTGGGTTGAACAGATATTGCTAATTGTGGGGGAGAAAGGAGAAGCAGTGAGACAAGAGGAAATTCACTTGTGAGTGGGTGTCTCCATTCATGACAGCCAACTCCAGAGGAGAAAAATTGGGAAATAAGATAGTTTAGTGTATTCAGAATCTTTCTCCAGAAGCAACAAGAGGGAAATCAGTATGGGAAACCTGACAAGACTAGAGCCCACACCTTAATAAGGGTGACCTCCTCCTGGGAGGTAGGTGTCCACAGGGATAAGAGATGAACATGGAGCTCCAAAGCAGTCACAAGGGACTAAACTGGTGCAAATTTGCATTGTGTTTTCTTTTCTTATCTCCAGAGAAATAATTATCTCAGGGAGATTGAGACAAAAGAATACTTCATTAATGTGGTTCATGGGAATGGAATCCCTAATTGCTCAGATAATCTATGTGCTTCTCCTTCACTATATCAAAGAAAACACAATGTGTCTTCTACAGACCTTATGACTCGTTCCATCTCACCTCACTTCTTGGGAACAGAGCTTCCAACTTCTTTCATCATTCAAGGAAGAACCTGCATTGGTGAACTTAGACCCTGCCTTGATAATTTCAGAGCGACTTACAGAATCTTCACAGGTACTGGGGGAATATATTTTTGACTCCATGAACACCTTTTATTGGTAGAAGCTTTAAGGAAATCAGCAGATTATGACCACAGAGAAAGCTTAAAACACAAAGTTCTGTCTTATTAAAAAGCCTGAGTGAAAATAGCAGATAAACTAAAATAGATTTTTTTCCCAATCTGTTTCCTCTGATCTCTTACTCTTGGGTCTTCCCTCTCTCAGAAGCATTGTTTCCTTGTTTCACTTATTCTTCTTTCTCTACACTTGTAGAAATTATCTGTTTACCTGTGTTTATCATTTTTTTTTCTTTTAGTCATTCAATATAGGTGGCTCTGGAATTCTGCTGAAGAGGATCAAAAATTACAGACTCATCCTGGGGAGGTTAGTAAAGGCATCACAAGGGAGATTTTAATTGTAATAAGGCTTGAAGGAGGATTTAGAGTAATTTCAGAAGGAGAAAAGGATAGAAGTACATGAAGAAGAGATGACATGGACACAAATATGGAGTCAATAATGTGGTGAGGTTTTAAAAATAGTTCTCTTTAAAAAAGAAATCAACTTTATTGATACATATTAAAAAGCAAACAATTCCCGTGACATGTAAAATTTGTTGTATTTGCCATAATGACATAATTGTGCATTTATTACTTCAGTCATTATTAGAGTATGTTCACTGAGAGGTAAAGATTTTTCTTGTTTGTTTTTATAAATTCGCTATGAGATTTCTTTAGCAAAAATTATTATGGTCTTCTTTTTTTAAGATACATAGATCACACTAAATTTTACATTTTAAAATATGACATCCCATATACCCCACTCCCTAAATTCCCCATCCTCCCACATTAATAACCTTTCATCAGTGTGGCACATTCCTTTTATTTAATGAATACCTTTTGGATCATTGCTACAAAGCTTGGATTATTGTTTACATGTTAGTTTACAGTCTCTTCCAGTCCATTCAGTGTGATATGGTAGGATACATAATATCCTGCATCTGTCCATGTGATATATTTCAGGACAACTCCAAGTCCCCAAAAAAGCCACCATATCACACCCTCTTCTTCCCTCTCCCTGCACTCAACAACTCCAGGGGTCACTGTCTCTATGACAGTGACACAATTTCTTCCATTGCTAGAGTCACAATAAGTCTATAGTAGAATACCATTAAGTTCACTCTAATTCTTATTTTGTTCCTCTATCTTGAGGATCTTGGGATGGTGATGACCACTCCACCTCTAAATCAAGAGGGGCCTTAGATCCCACATGTCTGATGAATGGAATTCTGCTTGCAGTTGTGGACTTTCTCTGTTCCCTGTTGTGGTGGTTGACCAACATTTTGTTTGCTTTCAGATTTGGAGCTTACAAATATAGCTGCTGTAAACGTTCATGTGTGGACTTTTGTATGGACTCTAATTTTCATATCATATATATATACCTAAAAGCAAAACTGCTGGATTGTATGGTAAGACAATGTTTAGTTTTAAAAGAAACTGTCTTCTGGCTGAACCATTTTGTGTTCTCACTAACAGTGAATGACAGATGTATTGCTCCATAGTTCCATATACTCAACAGCAATTGGTATTCTCAGTTTTTAGGTTTTTATCTCTTCTAACAAGCATGTGGTCATATATTATCGTGTTCATAGTCTGCCAATTCCCTAATGACAGATGATGTTTAATTTTTAAAAGTTTTTAAATGAGTTTATTTATTCATTTATTTATTTAAATTTTTTAAATTTTAAAGTAGGTTTTTATTACATAAATATTACATAAAATATAGAGGGAACCCATATGTCCCACCCCTTCACCCTCCCACTCTTTCCCATAGTAACAACATCTTTCATTAGTATAGTACATTTGCTACAATTGATGAACGCATATAGAAACAATGCTGCTAACCATGAATTGTAGTTTATATTATAGTTAAGAGCCTGTCCTGCACAATTTTAGGTAATGACAAACATATAATGGCCTGTATCCATCATTGCAATATCATGCAGAACAATCCCAATGTCCTGAAAATGCCCTGATATTACACCTATTCTGCCTGCTCCCTCCTCTCAGAATCTCTGGTGTCCATGGCCTTTATATCAATGATAAACATTCTTCCATTGCTAGAATAATAAGTCTATAATATAAAAATAATGTCTACTTTAGTCCATTGTTCATTCCCCAATCTTCAGGATTTTGTGATGGTGATGCCCACTGTTTCTAATTGAGAGGGGGCTTAGATCCCTTGGGATATATGGGTGGAACTAGCTTGCTTAGAGGTGCAGACATTCTTTGCTCCTTGGGATAGGTGTTGTCCATTAGCATCTCCTTATTAGTTGTTCTACATAGGTCCAATGAACTGGAGAGTAAGTGTTGAAACTGCTTAGATTAAGGGTTCAACTGGCACATGAACAGACCAAAAACATAATGCTCTGGCTCATGTATTTAACAAGGATAGTGGCAACACATGGCTTTATGTAAATAACATGTAGAGAAGAGCCACATGTTGGGTCCCTTGTCTTTTTGTCTTTTTTGTTGCTCTTACACTCTCCTCGAACTCTGCCTGTCCTGTTTTTTCCTTTCTTCCTGCAGAATTCTCTTTAGAATTTCTTGAAGGGAGGGTTTCTTGTTCTAGATATGTGCATGTACACATCTTAGTATATAAACATATATTTCCTTACACTCTCTGCAGAGAGGCCCTCAAGGCTGCAGTAACAATGAGCAGAGATAATGCCCAGACTTCAGGTTTTAAAACCATTCTCCAATAAATGCTTTCTTAGAGAAATTTTTCTTTCTAGAAAACAAATATGCAAGAAGGATCTGGAATATTTTGTAGTACCAAAAAGTAAATAGATGTAAAATAAACCCCTCAATGATAGGGTTATAGTAAAGAGCAATAGGATGCACTGCAAAGATCTACCATGGCTAAAAAGTAGAACAAATTGAAAATCAACAACAAAAGTAGTATCGTACCACACCCCAAAGTTTGAAATAAATGTCAGGAGTCAATCCTGTCAGAATTGAGCCAACTTCCCTCGAGAGTCTGTAGGACTTGGGTGGTCTTTGCCATGTTTACTACCTTTTGGCTCCCAGCTCTGAACCCTTCAACTAAGGCCCAATGGAAAGTTTCTAATCAGTTGGGCCTGGTCATGTCATTGGGATCCCATTGGGGGTCCTTACCTGGGAACTTAGTGTGGGCATATTGATCCCTGTCCAGGCTTCCCCCAGATGGGTGCTCCTTGAGCCAGGTGAAAACTCCTTTTGTGACTCACATTCTCTCCTTGAGTTGAGTAAGGTCATAAGGAACTGCTTACAGGCAGTCAGCCCAGGTGGGTTTGCAGGTTTGAATGATGGACTGGAAGAGGTCCATCATGACCTGAGGCTTCTCCAGGTATGTGGGGTGTGACTTTTCCAGATAAAGAGATCAGTAGTAGTGAAGTGTCCTCCTTATATATGGTCATCAGCATCATAATAAATTGGAGCCCAGGCTTCAGAGAGAGGTAGTTGTAAGGTGGCCCTTCTCCCTGCTCCACCTGTCCCTGGGGCTCCTTGTGGTCTGAGTTGTCATCTTTCAGGGACTCCTTCCTGAGTGATGGCCAGCACTATGCTGCCAGTGGTCAAGATTGGTGGAAACAGCCATTGCAGAGGTGCAGAGGCTGCATTGTTTGGAGAAAGCAGCTGTGGGAGCGGCTGCGTGAGTGGCTGGGCCATGTTGCTTGGAAAAATTGCCTGCAGAACCTCCTGTGGGAACAGCTGCGGCAGCAGCTGTGCTGTGTTGCTTGGAGAAAGCAGCTGCGAAACCGGCTGTGGAAACAGCTGCAGGAGCAGCTGGCTCCTGTTTCTTGGAGAAAGCGGCCGTGGAACTGAACCGGCTGTGGAAAGGACTGTGGGAGAGGCTGTAGGAACAGCTGGGCTGTGTTGCTTGGAGAAAGCAGCTGGAGAATCGGCTGTGGGAATGACAGTGGAAGTGGCTGCAGGAATGGCTGCAAGGAAGTGCTGCTCAGGGAGGATGGTGGGTGAGGGGCCAGTGAGGTCATGCTGTTCAGGAAGGATGGCAGTGGAGACAGCTGTCAGGGTAGCAAGGTCATACTGCTCAGGGAGGACGGCAGTGGAGATGGCCATCAGGGCAGCGAGGTTGCATTGCTTGGGAAAATTGGCTCATCCCCACTCCTCGGCACTGGCACTGTAGGAACAATCTCATAAGGTGGTGGCCCCTCTAGAATGGGTGGGTTGTCAATAGATTTGGGGCTGACTTTCTCTGGACCCTTTGCAAGGCACCTGTTTGGCCTGGTTCCTGAGAGAGCACCTGTGGGCTTTTGTATCAGGCAAATCCTGGCTTCCTTACTCGTACATTTCCTTAACTAGGGCGGACTTTGACTCGCAGTGTCCTGCCAGGCATCAATGATTTCTTTTTTTTTTAAATTACTGCAATTTTTTTATTGACTTTGTAATAATATTACATTAAAAAAATATATATATACGAGGTCCCATTCAACCCCACCACCCCCACCCCACCTCTCCCCCCCAGCAACACTCATTCCCATCATCATGACATATCCATTGCATTTGGTAAGTACATCTTTGGGCACCTCTGCACCTCATGGTCAATGATCCCCATCATGGCCCATACTCTCCCCCATTCCATCTAGTGGGCCCTGTGAGGATTTACAATGTCCGGTGATTGCCCCTGAAGCACCATCCAGGTCAGCTCCATGTCCCAAAGACGCCTCCACCTCTCATCTCTTCCTGCCTTTCCCCATACCCATCAGCCACCATGTCCACTTTTCCCAATCCAATGCCACCTTTTCTATGTGGACATTGGATTGGTTGTGTCCATTGCACCTCTATGTCAAGAGGAGGCTCAGATTCCACATGGATGCTGGATGCAATCCTCCCACTTTCAGTTGTAATCACTCTAGGCTCCATGGTGTGGTGGTTGTCCTTCTTCAACTCCATCTTAGCTGAGTGTGGTGAGTCCAATAAATCAGATTGTAGATGCTGGAGTCTATTGAGGCTCAGGACCTGGCTATCACATTGTCAGTCCAGAGATTCAAATCCCCTAAATATATCTAAAACTCCAACACTAACTGCACCTCCAGCACATTAGCATGAAAGTCTTATGAAGAGAGATCCCATCTGAGTCCAGATTCATCACACATAAACACCATTTCCAAAGAGGGGCCATCTGACCTGGTAGTTAACCCCATCGGCCATGACCATAACTCCCATGGGTCTCTTTAACCCTCAAAGGAACCAATACCTGGGGGTTGTATCTGCTTTATCTGTCTCTCAGACTCTGCTCAGTTGTGCATAAGGGCAATCCTTCTGACAGCCTCCAGACTCTTTTTTAGAGACTCGTAGCCATATAAACTCTTTTCTCCTTTCCATTTCCCCCTTACATTAGGTCAAACAGCATTTTAAAGTCATGTTATTTTATGTAGACAGGGATATTCTGCTGATCTGCATTGAACCTTCCGTATAAGGTCATTTTCCAGTTGCATCATCAGTTGGTAGTTGATAGTGGTCCCTCGTTGCCAGGGAGGCTCATCCCCGGGTGTCATGTTCCCATGCTGGGGGGAAGGCATTGCATTTAGATGCTGAGTTAGGCTTCGAGACTGGCCACATTTGAGTAACATGAAGGCTGACAGGAGGAAATTCCCAGGCACAATGCTGCTCTAGGCCTTGTTCTTATTTTAGGCTTATCAGCTCACAAGCATAGTCATTAGTGTCAGGGGCTCACTGTTGAACCCTCACTCCCTCCTGGTCCCCATGCCAGGCATCAATGTAGGGGAACTGGCCAGGGCACTCTGGTTTTCTCGTTAACATCTCATGGACTTTACAGATGATCCGGGGTCAAAGGTGCCCTCCTGGGGCCAGCCCATGCCAAAAGCCAGCCATTGTAGTTCACAAAGCATTCTAACATTTCCTGGCTAGAACTTTATGCCACATCTTCGCGGAAAACTCAGGGAAAGTTTTTCTGCTTATAACTTAATGGGGTCCTACTTTGTGTGCTTCCCACATTTCCTCTGTGTGTTGACACTGCACAACACTCACTCGGCCTTTTGTTTCATCCATCCCAAGCTGTGTCCCTTGTGGGAACACAAGGCGCCTCTTAGCCTAAGCAAGTCAGTATAAGCTCGGGACTCGGAAGAGGGTTTTTTTTCAGGGAGGTGCCCCAGACTGCCCTTGACCAGAGTGGTTACCACAGAACTGTGGATCTTTTCATGTGCTTTTTGGCCATTTGTATTTCTTCCTTAGAGGTATATACAAAGAATACTCAAAACTCAACCATATATATTCTCCTGTTTCTAGCCTTGATGGAGAATTAACAATGAATCATAACACATGAATTTATTTTCCTGGTTAATCATAAGCATGTCTAACCTAGTACAGCTCATGATTAAATGTCTCATTGTGTGTTTGCAGCAGGCTATGTTCTGAATGTCACAGTTGTTTTCAGTGGGGAGAAAAATGAAGGAAGGAAGCTTCTTCTTTGACCATTAGAAAAAACCTCAACCATAAAAATACAAACATTCTAATTTTAGAAATACCTAAGTGATCCTAATGGTACCTTTTAAAAAAATACATAGGTAGGAAAAAATATATGAAAAAAAGTTCTACATATTAGCCATGAGGGAAATGCAAATTAGAACCTCCTAAGACACCACTACCACTACCTTGAAAAAAATGAGAATATCAAATAGTGGCATGAATGCAAAACAATAGGAACTCATATTTTTACTCATATGAATACCAAACAAAACAAAACTGCCACTTTGGAATATAATATCAGTTTCTTCTAAAGTAAATCATACACTTAACAAATAGTCCTTTAGCCCCACTTGTACATATTTACTCAAGAGAATGGAAAATATTTCCACATACAATCTTGTACACAAATCTTTAAGCAGCCTTTTTCTTGGTCACAAGAACTCAAAAAAAAATAAAAATGATCATTAACAGGGTGAAAAATAGGGGAATGAGGAGAAAGGGCAGCCTGGTAAGTGTAATTGGGGGTGTGAGTGGCCCCTCTCATCCCAGAAAGAAAAGAGACAGAGGTAATTGACTCCTAACACTAAAGACTCTGAGGCCCTCCTCTATTTACCTACAAAAGGAGAGAGACAGTTCTCTGCAGAGCTGGCTGATAGACAAGGCAGATTCCCACCAACAATTCATAAGGCCACGTTTTTACATAAAAAGATGGAGATGATGGTATGGACAGAAATTTTCTTTGAGCCTTGTGATAGAAGATACCCTGAGTATATCTCCAGCCTTGGGGAGGCCCCTTTGACACAGTCATGGAACATTTTTTGTGAGGAAATCCCTCTGCCCATGTTACCAGGCAGTCTGGATCAACCAAGGCTCCTACTGCCAGCAAGTCTTGGGCCAGGTGAGCTATCAGCAGGAGGGAGGGTCACAGATCAAACCCAGGCACCCACTCTACATGGGTCCACACACCCCTTTACAGAAGTGTCCCTGCCTCCTCCTCCTGTATAAAAAAGCCCGGTCCCCTGCCCCTTGAGGAACTGTGACTATTGGAGCAATTCTTATCCAAGAGCAGTGACTAGTAGTCACTTCTATTGGTCTTACTTCCCGTAATATTGTTATTGATGTTTTAACACCTTGCCTGGAATAAACAGAAACCCTGACCATTGCATACATAAGATCACAGATGGTTCCCATTTGCCCGTCCCCAAGATCTGGGGATCAGCGGTCTCTGTGTTCTCAGGTCAAGGGTGGCATCAGCTCCATATAGTGGCCACTGGCTGGCCATCCTATGGTCTTCTCCTACCAACCTCCTTCCACAGGCCTCCCCAGGATTTTCTCAGCCAAAGCCAGATCCCAAAGCAGAGATATATGAAGGGCAATCCCAGGATAAAGGTATCATCCCCAAATGGGTCACCACTATGAGGACTTTGCCTAAAACACTTGTTGAATTTCAGCTTAAGAATGAACTTACATTTAGAGACCAGTCCTCACACTGTTATTCCACAAGAAGCTTCTGAGCTTAGATGGAAGGATGTCACCTGTCACAGGAATTTAGTGCAGGTTCCCAAATGTGGCATTAATGAAGTTCTTTTAGTTATCTGAGAATAATTTCCTATAGATGGCTTCAGGCTTGTTGATCATTTAAGATGCAACTCTAAGGAAGCAGCTGTGTCTCAAGCAATTGAGCTCCCATTTACCATATTTAGGACTCAGGTTCAATTCCTGGAACCTCCTGTTAAAAAATAAAGGCATCCCAGACCTGTGCAGTGAGGTGCAGCCCCTGCCCCTACATGCAAAATGAAGGACCAAAAAGAGGATGGTGCAATCAGATAGAAAAAAAAGATACATTCCCTTACCTTTGCTTCCAAACCTATAGCAGATTTCAATCACTTCTTTCAAATGCAGACATTCTGAAAACTAGAAGCATCAGTGTAAACGGAGTATGGGTATACCCACAGGCTTTTTTCAACTACTCCCCCCGCCCCTGCAGGTCACAGGTTGAAAATTAGAGGGCCTCTGGGAAACCCCCAGTCTGGGGCAAATCCCATTCCTCACTTTTCCTAGCCCTCTTAGAGAATCACTTGCATAGAGGCAGACATTTAGCTTCTACCCAGATGAACTTTCTAGATCTCTGTGGACATTTCCTAAAAGGACACAGCATAGAGTTGATGTGCATAAGAGAGGGAGGGCTCTGAGAGGGTGGGGACTCCATGGAGGGAGCCAAGCACCTGGGGGGAGGAGGGTAATGTGAAGTGGTGCCCCACTGTAACATCACATATGTCTGATCAAGATGTCCCCGGTGCTACAATCGAAGCCTCGGCGTGACAGCTGGAGCTGGAATAAAATATAGAGAGAAGAGTCTGGGTGAAGGGAGGATGCTCTCTGGCACCTGTTCCTCCTTCTTGACTCCCCATGACATGTTTCCCACTTGGGACATACTCCTGTCCAAATCTGGGGCCAGGATCCAGGTATCTGCTCCCCTTCCACAGCTCCCCTCTCTACCTTGAGGCAGCTAAAAAAAAGCAGTGGAACACCAGGTCAAGCCCCTTTTTGGGTCGGAAAGGAAATTCCACAATTCACATGCTCAGGAAACACAGGAAGCACTTTAGCAAGATGTGCAACTGTGGGGAATTTAAATGGAGGATTTTGTTGTTGACCCAGAAGACATAGATTTGCAGTGACAATCTATTCATCGGGCATGGTGTTGACTGTTTTGTAGGATGTACCCCTACAAAAAAGCTTCCAAAGGCTACAGGTGGGAAGGAGTCCCCGAAGGGGAAGCAGGGCAAGGCATGCCAAGGCAGCTTGGGACCATATAAACATCCCTGCTTACCTACAAATTGAGAGCCTATGTTGGGCTAATTTCCTGGGGTATGCAAAACCAGTTAATGCTAAATGCCTAAAAAATGTTTATTGGGCTAATTTTAAGACAATTACAAGTGTAATTATTTGAGTTTAGCTGCACCCCAATAATCTCAAAATAAGTTTATTTCTTCACAGGTATTTTCTCAAGAGGATTTTCTGCAAAAGTGACAGCGAGGCAAGCCAGTCATGAGAGTTTTAAAGCTATTATATCTGAAATGACTCATCAGTATTCCCAACACTACTAAGCCCCTCCCACAAATGATTTGATCCTGACCCTGTGCTGAGGGCTTTCAATGTGGAGGGATTCCTAGGGAAGCCTCCTCCTAGGGATGCATCCCCAAGGGCTGCTGCACAGGATGACAATCATCATAAGAGTCAAACACACCATTTGGAAGGTCTTTCATTTCTTGGTAGTGTAAGGGTAAGGCCACATTGTTGCTGCATGGCTAATGAAGCTCTCAATTGGAACTTTATTCAAAGTCTGAGTCTGGTCAGTATCACTAATCTATAACAGTAGATAGATGTTTGTTTATTAAGAGACAATTCTAGGCCAAGTAATGCCATTTAAAATGGCTTCCTGATTCTTTTTTTAAAGTCAACTGACTTTCTTAAAGTAAAGCCTCGTGGGGACTCCTAAATCAAGGCAAAGTCCCACCTGGGTCTCTTATGACCACTTTCTGTCCTGGTCTACAGACCACAACCCTGTTTCCTACTTCAGGCAGTTGCCTAAATAAGGCTGACTATAGGCCCTGGGCCCAGTGAGGGCCAAACTAACTGTGGCTATATTTACATACAGACACATTCACACCAGTTTTAATGTCTACCTATTTATATATGTCTATGCATATTAACTTAAAAGTACACAATATACCCTCTCTATCACTCTGTTTACAGGTGCTTTGACACAATTGTACATGATTTTTATTTGCATGTAAACATGACAATTTAAGACAACTCCTTTCCCCCTCCCTGTCCTTTTTATATATTCCCTAGCCCTCCCAACCCTCCCTAAGCTCAGGACAAATGCTATTTTTGGTCGGCAGAATCCTGCTCATTCTCTGTCTTTCCCCACCAGCCATCCCCTGAGTAGTCACCTACTCTGAGTCCTATTCCTCCTGGGTCCAAGACCCACAGATACACAGTCCCCCTTTCACAGCTCTGATCCTGTGGGCAGAAGATGCAGATTAATGCCATGTGGTGGTCCAGGGTCATGGTGGGCCTAGGCATCCCTGTTAGTCCTGATGATGATTTCAAAATAGAAATCTTCACTACATACAGATGCTTTTAGTTCTTGGCATGTATTTTATTTAAAGGAATTCTATGAACAGGAGACCAGTTGGAGAGTTTGGTATATAAATGAAATAACAAACTGGTGTTATATTATTCATGGAAAAATAAAACAATAGAGGAATTTCTGTGACTGGATCTGCCAGGTAAGGGGCTTTGAATGTTTGTGATGTGGTGGGTTTTTTTGAGTTTCCAGGGCCAGGGATTGAACCTGGGACCTTTAAAGTGAGAAACCATCACGTAACCACTGAGTTCATTTTTTTTTTCATTTGTTTACTTGGTGTTTCTTTTTTGTTGTGTTTTTTATTCATTTTTTTATTGATTTTGTAAAAATATTACATTAAAAAAATATGAGGTCCCATTCGACCCCACCACCCCCACTGCACCCCTCCCCCTCCCAGCAACACTCACTCCCATCATCATGACACAGCCATTGCATTTGGTAAGTACATTTCTGGGTATCTCTGCACCTCATGGTCATTGGTCCACATCATGGCCCACACTCTCCCCCATTCTGTCCAGTGAGCCCTGGGAGGACTTACAATGTCCGGTGATTGCCCCTGAAGCACCATCCAGGGCAGCTCCAAGTCCCAAAGGCGCCTCCACATCTCATCTCTTCCTGCCATTCCCCATACCCATCAGCCACCATGTCCACTTTTCCCACTCCATTGCCACCTTTTCTCTGAGGTCCTTGGATTGGTTGTGTCTGTTGCACCTCTATGTCAAGAGGAGGCTCAGATTCCACATGGTTACAGGATGCAATCCTCCTGCTTTCAGTTGTAGGCACTCTAGGCTCCATGGTGTGGTGGTTGTCCTTCTTCAACTCCATCTTAGCTGAGTGAGGTGAGCCCAATAATTCAGATTGTAGGAGCTGGAGTCTGTTGAGGCTCAGGGCCTGGCTATCATATTGTCAGTAAAAAGATTCAATCCCCTAAATATATCTTAAACCCCAATACCAACTACAATTCCAGTAAAGTAGCATGATAGTCTTATGAAAAGAGATCCCCTCTGGTTCCAGTTTCATCACGCAGAAACACCAGCTCCAAAGAAGGGCCATCTGACATGGCAGTGAACCCTATCTGCCATGACCGTAGAACCCGTGGGTCCCTTTAGCCCTCAAAGGAACCAATACCTGGGGATTGTATCTACTTTATCTGTCTCTTAGACTCTGCTCAGTTGTGCATAAGGGAAATCCTTCTGACAGCCTCCAGACTCTTTTTTTTTAGAGACTCATAGCCATATAAACTCATTTCTCCTTTCTATTTCCCCCTTACATTAGATCAAACATCATTTTAAAGTCATATTATTCTATGTAGACAGGGATATTCTACTGATCCGCATTGAACCTTCAATTCAAGGTCATTTTCCAGTTGCATTATCAGTTGTTAGTTGATAGTGATCCCTCAGTGCCAGGGAGGCTCATCCCCGGGTGTCATGTCCCATGCTGGGGGGAAGGCATTGCATTTAGATGCTGAGTTAGGCTTCGAGACTGGCCACATTTGAGTAACATTAAGGCTGTCAGGAGGAAATTCCCAGGCACAGTCAGGAGGAAATTCCCAGGCACAGTGCTGCTCTAGGAAGGCTCCAGGAACCAAACCCAGTATCTCCCATGTGGGGGGCAGGCACTCAATACATGAGCCACAGCCAGTCTCCTGAACTGTTTTTACATAACAATAACTCCCTGATTCTTTTAATTGTTCTTAGTAATTGGGAAAATAATATAAGAACAAAAAATCCCTTACTCTGTTAATATCTTATTCATGCCCAGTCATTTTAGGATTTCAGTTAGGGGTCAAGAGTCAAAACAGTTTTGAAATAATTTTTAAACAAAGAAATATTGTTTTCCTTTTCATAATAACCATTTCCAAAGATGATCATGAATTTAATTCTAGACATAGTTTGCATATCCTGGCTTATTCATGGATAGATAAGGTAAAAGATAGTGAATCAACAAAAGCTCCCTCAGGCTCTATTCCAATTCTACAATTGACATGTGTGTCCTAGGCCCTCATTTAGGGATGGGGACACTGAAGCCATGTGAAGGAAAGGGACAGACCAAGACCCATAAACCTGAAGAGGCAAGGAAGAGCCAGGGTCAGCACGGTGCTCTCTTTCACATTCAGGACCCCTACTCTGGTTGACATTTTTTGCTTTGACTGTAGGGAATGGGGTGGGTTCCCTCTCTCTGAAGCTATGTGTGATAGTCTGCAGATGTTGCTTGCAGACCAAGGTGGGGTGCAGAGAGGAATGGGGTGACCCTGAATTTCTGAGGTCCAGACCGCAACATGTGTTCTTTACCCTTAAACATGGCTACTGCTTACTGTGGTCTCATCAGCCCTGGCCCCACTGCTCAATGTCTGGTGGCCTTGGTCAGACCCAAGGGAGGAGAAGCAGATTTCCTGTTTGCTATGCAACCAGAAAATGACTCAAATTCAGAAAGCAAAGGCTGGGGGTCTTCAATGAAAAGAGCCACTTTTCATCTGGCCTGTGGGTTCTGGCTCCAGGCAAAAATGAGGGAATCCCAGTAGAAAGCTGTGCCCTACAGACTTAGATGGTATGTGGGGGAAAAGGATAGATATCATTCCCAGCTTTCTGCTTTTAAAATATTTGAATAAACTGAGAAAATTGATCTTGTGAAAAGTACTTGAAATCATTATGTAAACTGTGATATGATAAAATTCTGTAAGCAATTGCAGTTCATTCACCAACAAGGTGACAAATCCTATCAAATAGCAGTGACATGTCCTTCACCCTGTCTACCTGCTGGGTCTGGCATTCCTGCACAAAGGCCCTTCCACACAGACCCATCCCTTCCTTCACCAGCACTCTTCCCACCTTCTCTTCCTTCCTATAGTAACTTATTTTCTTCTGAAATTAACAAAGCCTTTGTATAAAGAATTCAATCAAGAAAACAAAAAATGGAGAGGGGCAAGATGGTGACAGATTAAGTGCACCTACATCATCTCTCCTAAATAAAACAACTGAGTGCAGCAAAATCCTTCCTGATTGAGCTGTTTTGGGAACCCAAAAAGCAGGAGGCTTAAGGGCATCCATCTGCAGAGAGCATAACAAAAAGCGTGATTGTGCAAGGTCAAACCATGAGTTTCTGATGCTTCAGGCAGGAGCTATTGGACAGCTGAGCCCCTCCCTCAGGGCAGGAAGCCACAGCATTCCCTGACCCTTGCCAGTCAGTCAGCTAGAAGAGACAAATTCTGAGAGTGGGAGGGTTCTGGTGAAAGGTGGAGAGGAATCCTCTGAGTGTGGGTTCTATGATCAGGACCCCCCTTTTTTTTCCTTTCAGAAGCATACCAGCTGGCCTCTGGAGAAATCAGGAAGAAGGGAGAGGTAAATCTGCTGAGGCAGTCTGATTTACCAAGCCTCCCTGTGATAGGGAAAATTGGTCTGGGAGAAGGTGGAGCCAGGCAATTAACTAGCCCTGTGCATCTCATCTAAGGGAGGGGGACAGTAGGAAATGCTTAATAAGCTTCCATGAGCATATTTAGGGATCCCAGGAAGGTGTGGGTGCTCTCTTTCAAAGAGACTGAGAGTCATTTTTTTTTTTCCTGTGGTGAGATAAGTCAACAGGGTCCCATTTGAATTCCAGAAGGGAACTCTCACACAGGCTTTTGCTTAATGCTGCCTGGGAAAGAAAGTAGTTAGAAAAAATAAGTTGGACAAGGACAGATTCCTAATTTGCAATTTATCCAATTCCAAAGAGTCAATCCTTCCCCAATATTGAAGAGCTAATCAGCCCAGCAGGAAAGTTTGTCTCCATGGAGGAGTTTCAGGCTTGAATATACAAGGTCTATATTTCAATTCCTGGCTCCTCTTAGAGTAGCGACTCAATGGGATATGAAATATCTAGCCGATACTTTAGGACAGGGAAAGCATGGAAAGTACCCTTGTATTAGCTTCCCTTGGGTCTCTTATTTTTCCTAAAAGAAGTTACTTTTGTTATATAATTTAATTTAGTATACTCACTAAACTCACTTCAAAATATGCAGTGAGAAAACTGCAGAGTAATTGTAGCCTGACAAGCTCCACAGAGGCTTAAGAGGGAAGTCTGTTTGTTCTTAGTGTTTGCTTGTGGGCTTGTCTGTTTTGTTTTTTTTTCCTTACCTTTCCTTTTTTTTCCCTTGCCTTTTAAAATTCAATGATGCCAGCTTGTTTCTTGATTGCTGTGTTTCCACTTCCTTGATTTTCTCATTTCTGTGTGTACTTATTTTGGCAATCAATGCTGTCTCTTTTCCCTCCTGCATCTTTCTAACTTCCCCCTTCTGTTGTTCTTACATTCCAATTACCTTTGTTTAGTCCCCACTTTTTCTGACTTTTTATTTTTAACCGTTCTTTTTCTATCCTTTATTAACTTTCTATTTTTATCCTTTCTTTTCTCTTTCCCTCTCTCTTCATCACACTGAACTGTTAATTCACACTATATTCTTTTTGATATTTAGTTTTCCATTTCCTTGTAGGTGCACCACTTTTTTATTCCTGTATTTCTACACTGTTACATGAGTTTAATATCCAATCCCTTAGGTCTTATATGATTCTTCTGCTAACATTTACTATCAATATTACTATTAAAATCTTTTCTTTTTTTACTGCTTTTGCTTCCCCTGGATGTAATCTTTTTCAATCAAGGAAACTTAGAAAACAACAAGGAAATAGAATACGAAGAACAAAGTGTAAAATAGAAAACTTAATACACACACAAAAACAGCAACTAAATAAAACCTGAAACTACATGGAGGAGATAACCAACTGAAGAAACCCATCAAGGTAAAATGAAGAGCAGAGAGCAGCAAAAAATTACAAAACATGCCAATAATCAGGATGACATGGCCCACACCAATGAACAAACTTAAAACCATGAAGAGAAGCAGAACATTGAACAAATAATCAAAGATGTCAAAACTAATATCATGGATCAGTGTAATGAAGTGAAAGAAGAGATTAAGGATATTAAGAAAACACTTGCAGAGCATACTGAAGAAATTGTAAACATATGGAAAAAGATAACAGATTTGTTGGTAATGAATGGCACAATCCAAGAATTTAAAAAAAAATTTACACTGTAAGCAAATAACAGCAGAATTGAATAGGCAGAGGAAAGAATTACTGAGGTGGAAAACAGTACATCTGAAATCAAAGAAAGAGTAGAATTATTAGATAAAAAGACAGAAGAAATCCAATAGAGACTTAGGGATCTGAATGACAACACAAAATACACAAACATCCCAGAAGGAGAAGATAAGGGAAAGGGGACAGATTTGGAGGAAGTAATGGCTGAAAACTTCCCAAAACTACTGAGGGAGATGGATGTACATGCCCAGGAATCACAGCACAACCCAAACAGTATAAATCCCAAAAGGCCTAGGCCAAAACATACTTGTGAAATTATCTAATGCTCAAGACAAGAGAAAATATTGAAAACAGCAAGAGAATAGAGAACTATTGAACACAAGGGAAGTGCAATAAAATTAAGTACTGATTTCTCATCTGAAACCATGGAGGGAAGAAGACAGTGATATGTCATAGTCAAGATACTAAAAGAAAAAATTTTCCAGCCAAGAATACTCTGTTGAGTAGACCTGGCATTCAAAATTGATGGAGAGCTCAAAATATTCACAGATAAACAGAAACACGCAGAGTATGTCAATAATAAATATGCTCTTCAAGAAATACTAAGGGGAAATCTGTAGCTTGAAAGAAAAAAACAGAAGTTGGAGTTGGAGGACAGTTTAAGACCAACATAAATGAAAAAAAAGAAATAAAAACAACATATGACACACACAAATTCAAAGAAAATATGGCTAATGTAAGAAATTTCTTGTGAGTTATAACACTGAATGTCAATGGATTAAACTCACCTGTCAAGAGACACAGATTAGCAGAATGGATAAGGAAATGTGACCCATCTATATGCTGTCTATATGAAATTCACCATAGACCCAGAGATTCAAGAAGGATGAAAGTGAATAGCTGAAAAATAATTTTACAAGCAAATAATAACCAAAAAAGGCGAAAGTAGCTATACTAATATCAGACAAAACAGACTTTAAAAACAAAACTATTGTGAGAGACAAAAATGGGCACTACATATTAGTAAAAGTGGTAATCTATCAAGAAAGAACAATCATTATGTTATTTTTATGCACCTAATCAGAGTGCCTCAAAATACATGAGGCAACCACTGGATAAACTAAATGGAGGAATGGATGACTCCACAATTATAGTGGGAGACTTTAATATACCATTATCATCACTAGACAGAACATCTTGACAGAGAATCAATAAAGAAACAAAGATTTGAATAATATATTAGAGGATCTGAACTAATAGACATATGCAGAACACTACAACAAAATACAGCATATATACATTCTTCTCAAGTTCATATGGATCATTCTCCAAGATAGACCACAGGCTAGGCCACAGAGAAAATCTCAATGAACTCAGAAAGATTGGAATTATACAAAATAATTTATCTGATCACAGTGGGATGAAACTGAAAGTCTGCAAGGGCTGGAGAACCAGATTAGGCACAAGGATATAGAAGTCAAGCAACACACTCTTAGACAAACAGTGGGCCCAGGAGGAAATCTCAAAAGAAATCAGCAACTACTTTGAAATAAGTGAAAATGATAACACAACATATTAAAACATGGGATGCAGCAAAAGCTGTACTGAGAGGGAAATTCATAACCATAAATTCATATATGAAAAGAGAAAAAATAGCTAAAATCAAACAAATAACTGCATATTTAGAGGAAATATTTAAAGAACAAATAACCCCAAAGGAAGAATAAAGAAAGAAATAACAAAGATCAGAGCAGAACTAAATGAAAAAGAAAATAAGAAAGCACTAGAAAAAATAAATGAAACAAAGAGCTAGTTCTTTGAGAAAACCAATAAAATTGACAAACCCTTAGCTTTTTCTGTGTTTTTTTAACACAGAAAAAAGAGCAAAGATGCAAATAGACAAAATAAGAAATGAGAAAGGGTATATCACCACTGAACCCACAGAAATAAAAAGAATCATAGGAGGATATTTTGAAAAACTATATACCAACAAGAACACATAAGCAATTGACATTCACAAAAGAAGAAATTGATGATCTCAGCAAACCAATCACAAGTAAAGAGAAAGAATCTGTCATTAAATCCTCCCAACTATGAAGAGCCCTGGGTCAGACAACCTCACAGGTGACTTCCACCAAACATCTGGAAGGAACTAACTCCAATTCTGCTTAAACTCTTACAAAAAATTGAAATAAAAGAAACATTGTGTAACTCATTCTAGGATGTTGACATTACCATAATACCAAAGGCAAACAAAGACACCACAAGAAAGGAAATTAACAGACCAAACTCTCCAATGAACCTAGATACTAAAATCCTTAACAAAATACTTGCTAATTATATTCAGCAACACATCAAATGAATTATACACCATGACCAAGTGGATTTCATCCCTGTTATGCAAGGAAATCTAAACATAAGAAAATCCATCAGAGTAATACACCATATAATCAGGTCAAATAAAAATCAGATGATCATATCTATAAATGTAGAAAAAGCATTTCACAAAATACCCACCCTTTCCTAATAAAAATAATGCAAAAGACAAGAATAGAAGGAAACATTCTGAACAGGATAAAGGATATCTATGAAAAACACACAATTAACATTATATACATGCTGAAATTATAAAATCTTTCCCTCTAAGATTAAGAACAAGACAAGAATACCCACCATCACCCCTCCTATTTAAAATTGTGTTAAAAATACCTTGTCAGGCATGAGGCAAGAAACAGATATATAAGGCATCCAAATTGGAAAGAAAGAGATAAAATTTCACTATTTGCAGATGACATGATTCTCTACATAGAAAGTCATGAGAAATCTAAAACAAAGCTTCTAGAACTTATAAATGTGTTCAGTAAAGTCACAGGGTATAATATCAATGCATAAAAATCAGTAGGATTTCTCTACACCCATATTAAGCAATCTGAAGAGGAAATCAAGAAAAAAAAATACCATTTGCAATACCAATTAAAAAATCAAATACCCAGGAATAAATTTAACTGAACATGTAAAGGACTTATATTAGAGAAAACTACACAACATTGTTAAAGGAAATCAACACTTAAATAAATGGAAGAATACTCCCTGTTCATGAATAGGAAGAATAAACATCATTAAGATGACTATCCTATCCAAACTCATCTACACATTTAATGCAAACCCAATAAAAATCAACACAGCATTTTTTAATGAACTGGAAAGTCTAACTATGAAATTTATTTGAAGGGGAAAGAGGCCCCAAACAGTCAAAGACATTTGAAAAAGAAAAAATGAAATGTGAGGAACCATATTACCTGATGTTAAATCATACAATAAAGCTACAGTGGTCAAAACAGCATCATATTGGCAGAAGGATAGACACACTGACCAATGAAACTGAATTGAGAGTTCAGACATACATCCTCACATATACAGTCATCTGATATTCAAGGAAGTACAAAGCCCACTAAACTGGGAAGAATGGCCTCTTAAACAAATGGTCCTTGGAGAACTGGATATCCATATGCAAAAGAACGAGAGGATTACCAACTCACACCTTATACAAAAATCAACTCAAATAGATCAGAGATCTAAATATCAGAGCCAAGACCATAAAGACCTTGGAAGACAATGTAGGGAAGCATCTACAGGAACTTGTAGTAGGAAATTGCTACATGAACTTCACACCCAAAACACAAAAGGAAAAGGAAAAAATAGATAAATGGGACCTCCTCAAAATTAAAGCATTTTGCACCTCAAAGGAGATTATCAAGAAATTAAAAAGACAGCTTACCCAATGGAAGAAAATATTTAGTAACCATATATCTGATAAGAGCCTAATATCCAGCGTATATAAAAAATCCTATTTCTGAAAAATAAAAAGACAAACAACCCATTCAACATGTAGGCAAGAGATTTGAGCAGATGCTTCTCCAAAGAAGAAATACAAATTGATAAAAGACACTTGAAAAGATGCTCAACGTCACTACCTTTTAGGGAAATACATGGCAAAGCTACAATGAGATACCATCTTATAGCAATTAGACGTGAGGCTATTAAAGAAATAGAGAACTACAAGTGTTGGAGAGCATGCAGATGAAGGGGAACCCTCATCCACCACTGGTGGAAATGTAGAAGAATCCAGCGATTCTGGAGGACAGTTTGGCAGTTCCTCAAAAAACTAGCTATAGATTTGCCATATGACTGGCAATTTTACTGCTGGATATATCACCAGAAGAACTGAAAACCAGGACATGAACTGATACGTGCACACCAATGTTCATAGCAGCATTATTCACTTTTGCCAAAAGTTGGAATCAACCCGAATGCCCATCAGAAGATGAATGGATAAACAAAATGTAGTATATACATAAAATGGAATACTACTCAACTGTAAGAAAGAATACAGTACTAAAACATGGGATAACATGGATGAACCTTGAGGACCTTATGTGGAGTGAAGTAACCCAGACATTGAAGGACAAATATTACATATCCTCTCTGACATGAATTAAGCAAATCAGACTGTTTCAGAGAGCTAGAGACTGGATGATATGCTTACAGGAAATGCGGGGGAGAGTAAGTTTGTGAGCTGATGCCTACATGAGAGAAATCTATGATAAAATGTGGGTAAGTATTGTGGAGTGAAGGGATAAGATGAGAGCATAGATATACTATTGGGTGGGGCTTTGAAGGCTTGGGGGGTTAGGGTTGGGAGGGTGGGTAAACTGGTCCATGTAGTTGAGGAGAAGGATTGGGGGAGGGGGAGAACATGGGAGATTGTCAGGTATGTCATTAAAACTACAAAGTTGAGAAAACTCTTTAGAAAATATAATAAAAGGATACTTGTTTAAGGTGTTTTATGGGGAACATCTGGCAGAGGATGTACCTGGGACAGAATTGTAGGGAGCGTGTGAGGATTCATCTTGTCATATTGTGTTTTATTAATGGGTGGAGATACATACAATGAGTGGGAAGGTATTGTACCCTCATCCTGGGGAGGCCTGATATTCTCAAACAGAGGAGAGGGTGTCTCTCAAGAGCATGGGTGGCTCCCAAAGGGGAAGGACAGGCTAGAGTGTTAAGCCCTCTGCATTGTTGTAAGTATCTATGAATCTTGTCCTCCAAGCAGTAAAGCTTGGTTGTCACTGTGGGCCCTGAGGGGAGTGGGAGAGAGGAATAGAACAGATGGAAGTGGGGGTTACTGGAGGGCAATGGAAGTGTTCCACAAGATCTTACAAAAGTGGATGCAAGCCCTGTTAAATTTCACCAAAAATATATAAAAGTGAATAGTCAAAAATGTAAAACATAATGTAAACCATACTGTAACCAAAAAGTATACAGTCTAAAATATAAGCCATAATGTAAGCCATAATGGAATCATGGTTAGTAGCTATATTTTAATATCTGTACATCAGCTGTAGCAAATGCAACATCCACATGTGAAAAGATCATTGCTGAGGAAGGGGGAAAAGGGTTTGATATTGGGTATATGGGAGTCCCCTATATTGTATAGGTGATTTGACTGTGATCTAAAACTTTAAAAGATAAAATTTAAAAAAATTTTTAAATGATGTAGAAGGAATGAAAGAGATTGCCTTGCCACTGTACTTGCAGGGCAACACCTATTACTATGATGAAACACAAAACATCAGAACAAAGTTTTATATTTTTCATTTTTTAATACCCCAATTTATTTCTTTATTTTAGTTTTTCTAAATTATTATAAATTCTATTTCTAACCTGTAAGCATGTCAATACTGCTTCATTATCCTACTAATTGGATTTGGCAATATATTAGGCTTAATTTTTGAAGAAGTTTTGGATCACAGAGGGGATCAACTATGACAGGGGAAGAGTACTAGTGGGGGGTGTCATTGAAACGGAATACATGGGTGGGAGGGAGTTCTCCAGGGTATGCAAATAGGATATATAGATATGTTCAGATGTTCATTGGATATTGTCATAGTGAATATAGTTACACATGTCAACTGAGGGAGTGCTGAGTTCCCATTCTGAGGAGCTCTGTTGCATCCCCCAATGGAAGAGCATAATCCCCCAGGTGCAACGGAAAAGACCCATGAAGAAGGATGGTCCAATGATGGGTCCTTTGTACTGAAGACTATGCTTATGAGCTTCTGTGCTTGATATTTAAACTAGGCCTTGAGCTGCAGGGTGCCTAAGAGTTACCTCCTGAGAGCCTCCACATTGCTCAAATGTGGCCATTCTCTAAGCCAAACTCGGCATGTAAATGCATGATCTTCCCCCCAGTGTGGGACATGACACTCTGGGATGAGTCTCCCTAGTGCTGATGGATTGCTATGAATCACCTGTTGGTGATGCAACTAGAAAAAGATCTTAAATCAAAGGGGGAAATGGTAAAGACAAATTAATTTATGTTTCTAAGAGATTTCAAAATGAGTTGGAAGGTCATCAGAGGGGTCGCGCTTATGTACATTTCAGTAGGATCTGAAAGACAGCCAAAGTAGATACAACCCCAGATACTGGTGCTCCTGAGGGCTATGGAGACACACAGGTCCTATAGTCATGACAGCTGGCTCTGGAATTCCTTGCCTTGCAGTGGGTCTTACTTTGGAATTTGTGCTCCTGACTGTGATGGAGTTGGACTCAGATGTGACCTCTCTACACATGCCTCTTCTGTCATTTTTACTGAATCTGTGACTGATGCTGCAGTTTGTGTATGCTCAGAAGACTTAAATCTCTGGATGGTCCATGTGTCAGCTGGGCTCTGAACCTCAACAGAGTTGTAACACCTACTCTCTGGTTCATTGGACTTACCCACATCAGCTGACGGGGTGGTATAATCGTCAACCACCACACCAGGCATCCAAGAGTGTCTACAACTGCAAGCAGGAGATTGCATCCATCAGTCATGTGGGATCTAAGCCTCCTCTTGATTTAGAGAGGGAGTGGACATCTCCATCCCAGGTTACACAGGATGGAAGAATATATTACAGATTTTAGTGGGCTTTCTGGTAATCTACTATAGAACTACTGTGACTCTAGCAATGGAAGAAATTATGTCATTGATGTGGAGATGGTGGTCATGGAAGCTACTCAGGGCAGGGGGAGGGAGTAAGAGGTGTGATATGGGGAATTTTGTGGACATGGAGTTGTCTTGAATGATATTGCAGGGACAAATGAAGGACATTTTATATCCTGCCATAACCCACTAGGTGGACTGGGGTAGTGTAATCCACACCATAAACTATCATTCATGCTGTGTAGCAGTGTTCCAAAATGTATTCAACAAATACAATGAATGCACTACACTAATGAAAGAAGTTGTTGATGAAGGAAAAGTGGGGGATGTGGGAAGTGGGCCATATGGGAACCTCCCAAAATTTTTAATATAACATTTTGTGCAATCTATGTATCTTTTAAAATATATATATATTTAAAATATATTATATAATATATTTATATATATTATATATAATAAAATATATTAGAGGAACCAGCAAGATGGCGGCAGAGTAAAGAGCTCCTAGAGTCAGCTACTGCTACAGGGCAGTTAGTAAACACAAAGAGGTCTCTGGAGCTAGCTGAAGCACCAGTTTCGTTGCTCCAGGAAGCCAGAAGAGCATCCTACAATGTCCTTGAAGGAGAAGAAGATTCATCTGAAGATGAATCTTCAGAGAAGACTCATAAGTAGAGTGTTCCATGCCATGGAGGTTGGTGCTTATCTTCCACGGGAGGCACAAGCCACCTTGGGAGCTGTTCTATAGCTGGAATTGAAAGCTCCACTTCCCCAAAATGGAGGAGGAAGAGTCAATTGGGCACCAATTTCACCTACTGATGAGTAAATTCAGTGTGCTATGGTATAATCCTGAGAACAGCTAAAGTTTGAGGCTGTCCAAGTCAGAAAGAGGTGGGGAGCCACCATCTTAACTCTGCACCTGGCACGAGGGGAAGTGGGGTAGCCTGAGGATCCCAGTGCTGGTGGGGACGGGCTTCTTCCCACCCAGATCATATTACAGCTCAAGCCTAGGCCCCAGTGCCACATCCAGCAAGGAGGAAGCTGCAGAGACCTGCACCAGCCTCTCTGGGAAATTACCAGTCAAGCCATGGTGGCTGGTGACTATCCTACTCTGGCTGCAGCAGCCTCCCCAGAGTCTATTCTGTGGCTGGAATTGGAAGCTCCACTTCCCAAAAATGGGGAAGGAGGAGACAGTTGGCTGCCAATGGCTAAGATATAACACTGGGAACAGCTGGGGTGTGAACCAGCCCAAGTCAGAAAGAGGCCAGTAGCCACCATTCTGACTTCACCTCCAGCCTGAGGGGAAGCCAGGCTGTCTGAAACTCTCAGTGTTGGCAGGAACCAATTTCTTTCATGCAGATCAGCCTGTAGCCCACCTAGCCTTCAGCTCTGCCTATGGCGGGGAGCCCTGCACCAGCCTATACAAGTAACTGCAGGTAACTTTGACTGTAAAAGACTGAAATTCAGAAGTCTACCAGGGCAACTGCAGTCATCTTGGACCTGCACTGCATAGATTGCTGCCCACACCTGCAGTTCCATCCCTGCCCCAGGCAGGGGAGAAAATGATTTGAAGCCTCATCAGTCTCTCTGGGCAACTACAGTCTAGGCCTTCACTTGGGTTATTCTACATAGCTGTGACTCTGTCCCTACCCCTGGCAAAGGAGAAAATTGGAGGAAGCTTCATTGGCCCCTGGCACAATGAGAGCAGCTTGAGCCTCCACAGCTTATAGCACCAAGTACATGCTTGGCTCCTACTGTTCAACCAGCAAGGGAGAAATGATAGGAAGCCCTAAACTAAAGAGAAGAACTGCACCCAGAATAAATACTCTAGTAAGCCAGATGCCAAGACACCAACAAAAAAATTACAATCCACACCAAGAAACAGGAAGCTATGGCCCAGTTAAAGGAACAAGATAAGCCTCCAGATGATATAAAGGAGTTGAGACAACTAATTACAGATGTTCAAACAAATCTTCTTAATAAATTCAATGAGCTGACCAAATAGATTAAGAATATTAAGAAGACACTGGAGGCGTTTTTGGACTTGGAGTTGTCCTGGGTGATGCTGCAGGGACAGTTACCAGACATTGTATATCCTCCCGTGGCCCATTGGATGGAACGTGGGAGAGTGTGGGATAAAATGTGGACCATTGACCATGAGGTGCAGTGGTGCTCAGAGATGTGTTCAACAAATGCAAGGAATGTCTCATGATGATGGAGGAGATTTTTGCTTTGGGGGGAGGAGGGGGGGAGTGGGGAGTATATGGGGACCTCATATTTTTTGAATGTAATATTAAAATATAAAAATGAAGACAAAAAATAAAAAATAGAAAAAGAAGACACTGGATGAGCACAAAGAAGAATTTGAAAGCATACATAGAAAAATAGCAGATCTTATGGGAATGAAAGGTGCAATCAATGAAATTAAAGAAAACATTGGAATCATATAATAGCAGATTTGAGGAAGCAGAAGAAACGATTGGTGAACTTGAAGAAATGGCCTCTGAAAGTGAACATACAAAAGAACAGATGAAGACAAGAATGGAAAAAATTGAACAAGGTCTTGGGGAGAGAAATCAAAGCAAAAGACATGCAAACATGCATGTCATGGGTGTTCCAGAAGGAGAAATGGAGGGAAAAGGGGCAAAAGAAATATTTGAAACAAAAATGGCAGAAAATTTCCCAACCTTATTGATGGACATATGCCTGTCCAAGAAGCACAATGTACTTCCATCCAAAAAAAATCCAAATAGACCAACTCCGAGACACATACTCATCAAAATGTCAAGGGCCAGAGACAAAGAGAATTCTGAGAGCAACAAGAGAAAAGAAATACATAACATATAAGGGATATCCAATAAGAGTATGTGCTGATTTCTTAACAGAAATCATGGAGGCAAGAAGACAGTGGTCTGATATATTTAAGATACTACAAGAGAAAAACTTCCTGCCAAGAATCTTATATCCAGCAAGTCTGTCTTTCAAAAATGAGGGTGAGATTAGAATATTCACAGATGAACAGAAACTGAGAGAATTTCTAAGCAAGAGACCAGATTTTTAGGAAATACTAAAGCATGTGCTAGAGCCTGAAAACAAAACACAGAAGAGAGGGGCCATGAAGAAAGTCTAGAAATGAAGATTATATCAATAAAAGTAACTAAATAGTGTCAAAAGAGTGGTGAAAATACAATATAACAGATAAAACTCAATAGTCAGGAATAAAGCTAACCAATGTTGCAAAGCACTTGTATTCAGAAAACTGCAACTCAGTGTCAAAACAATTCAAAAATGGCCTAAATAACTGGAAGAACATTCCATGCTCATGGATTGGAAGACTAAATATTATCAAGATGTCAATTCTACTCAAGTTGATATACAAACTTAATGCAATACTAATAAAAATTCCACCAGCATTAAAGAAATAATTGAAAACACAATCATTAAATTTATTTGGAATGGTAAGGAGTCCTGAATAGCCAGAAACAACATAAAAAGGAAAAGCAAACCCTCATCTCCAGACTTTAAATCATAATACCTACATATAGTGGTAAAAATAGCATGGTTCTAGCCTAAAGACAGACACAATAGACCAATGGAACCAAATTTATAGTTCAGAACAGACTCTCACATATATGGTCAAGTGATTTTTGACTAGCATTTCAAAGTCACACAGCTTGGGCAGAACAATCCACTCAACAAAAGGCACTGAAAAAATTGGACATCCATAGCTGACAGAAGGAAAGAGGAACCCTATCTCACACCTTATCCAAAAATTAACTCAAAATTTATCACAAACTGAAAATAAAAGCAAGAACCATAAAACTTATAGCAGAAGTTTTAAGAAAATATCTTCAATACCTGGTGGTGGGTGGTGGATTCTTAAAGGAGATAAGAGAAGCCTGAGTGGACTACTGATGTTTAATGTATGTAGACGTTTTAATTAGCTTTATTGTAAAGGTATGGAAATGTATAGAGTGGATGGTAACACACAGTGAGTAACAGCTAGTTTATAAATGGGGATGTGGCTGAAAATGGTAGTCTAGTTATGTAAATGCCAATTGACAGAATGCGAGGAAATAATCTAGGAACTGAGTAGCATAGTAAACTAAGAGGTGGGTGAGAATTGTGATTGATGATACAGATGCAAGAGTGTCCTTTGTTAGGTAAAACAAATGTAGATCACTACTGCGGGGTGTTGGGAATGAGGAGAAGCATGGGAAAAATACAGCTGGAGTCACCTATGAACTGTGGTTATATTAATAATGTAATATTCTTGCATCTGTGTGAAAGATGTACTGTGTTGATACGGAGGCAGTACAGAAAAAGTGAGCCAAATGTACACTATGGACACGGTAACAATCAGGTGATACTATTTCATCTGTAGCAAATGATGCACCACATTGTGGTGTGTTGATGGAGGGGTGTTGTTCAGGAATTCTGCACAGGTGCATGATTTTTTATAAGTTATAACTTCTGTCATAGAAAACATTTAAAAATATTAAGGTGGGTTGGGGAAAACACAACAAATTTAACATAAGGACTATGATTAAGAGTAAGATTTTGAGAATATTCTTTCATAATTTGTAACAAATGTCTCATGACAGTGCAAGGTGTTGGTGGAGGGTTGATGTATGGGACCCCTGTATGATGTTATGCAGGTTTCCTTTGTAAGTTCACAACTTTTACTATACACTTAATTGTTTATGTATGCTCATATATGAATGATATAAAGATAATAATAGGATTGGTTAGGGGAAAATTGTTTAGCAGTAATATTTTGACAATGCTCTTTATTAGTTAAAAAGTTTTAAAAATAATACAAGTTATTGCTGGTAGGGTGAGATATTATATGTGTTTGTTTGATGTTATATATGTTTTGTAAGTTTACAACTATTATACACTTACTTTTATGTATGTTTGGTATGAGTGATATATTTCAATAAATTTAAAAATACATTAGAGGCAATAAAAGCAGATTTGTAATGTTCAATGACAGAATTAGTGATTTCAAAGACAGAACACCTGAACTGGAAAAGACAGGAGAGAAAAAGAGAAGAGAATGGAAAATGTGAAACAAGTGTTCAATAAATCAAAAAACAATGCAAAGTGCACAAATTTACACTATTGGTTTTCCAGAAGAAGAGAATGCAAAAGGGGCAGAAAGAATATTTGAGGGAATAGTGAATGGAAACTTCCTAACCCTTATGAAGTATATAAATATCAAAATCCAAGAAGGACAATGCACCAGAAGTAGAGTAAATTCAAATAGACCTACTCTGAGACACCTACTATTCAGAATGACAAACATAAGAGATAAAAAGAATTCTGAAAGCAGCAAAAGAAAAGCATCACATACAATAGAACCTCAGTGAGATTAAATGCTGACATCACACCTGAAATCTTGGAGGAGAGAAGAAAGTGGTATGAAGTACTTAATGTACTTAAAAAGAAAAACCATCAGCCAAGAATTCTGTATCTGGCAAAGCTGAACTTCAAAAATAAGGGTGAGTACAAAGTTTTCACATGAAAAAACAAAAAACAAACCTTAATAGAATATGTTACCAAAAGACTTATAAGAGATACAAAAGGGACTACTGCATCCTGAAAGGGAAAAAAAAAGAGAGACTTGGAGAATAGTGTTGAAATGAAGATAATTACAAAGGGTAAAATAAATGGTAAAAATATAGAAAATAGTATGATATTGTTGTAGAATTTGAGAGAGGTTCAATTATTTGTGGATAGTGGGGCCAGGACTCAGGAATGATTTTGAGAAAGAAAAATGGTTTATTGACGGCCGACTCGGGAGCTTTCTGTTTCAATCCCGAGCCCTGAACAAGATTTTTGGATCATTTTATACAGAGAGGAAACGTTAAATGGTCCCTTTGTTTCAGTTCTCAATAGGCTTGAATTAGCATATATCTTCCACATCTTAGGTAATCTATTAGCATGGACTTCATACATTCTAGATAAGCTTTTAGCATATTTTGTTTGCATTTCCCCTAAATACTTAAAGTTTACAGACCTTGCATTGTTAAACTGTTTCCTGGCACTGGAGTCGTTGCCATTGTCACCAAGGGCAGGACTGCAGGCTCTTACCATTTCACACCCACATGTCAGACAGTTTAAGTATCTCTGAAGAGACAAAGAGCCTCCCACCCATTGCCCACATCATTTCCCCCCTTTGCCAAAGTTTAACTTGCTAAGCTTTGACATAATTGTTGCTGGAGCTATGAGGTGAATGGCTGTTTGCTCTTTTGATTGATTATTTATCAATCTTCAGTGTAGCATCCAGGACTGTTTTTAGGACGTTAGAAGTTTTTATTCTGGACAGCAGAATCCTGGGGCAGGGGCCCCCTGTAGTCGTCCTAGGGCCACCAGTGCTCACATGGATTTCCAGTCAGGTTCCAGATCCATCTATTGATTTTATTTTACCCTTAAAGAGTTTACACCTTTAATCTAAAATGGGTGCTGAAGGGAGATGATCTGTTTTCAGTAACTGCTTCCTGCTGGCTATGGGCTGTAGTCATTGCCTAACAATGTTTAAAACTCTTATTTTATTTTAACTGGAGGAAGATGGATCTGGCATTCTGTACGAAGTTGGATGAAGTTTTCATATGGTTAATAAGATGTTCATTCTGAAAGAAACAAACTTAATTAAAAATTTGGAATACCCATTTTTAAAAGAGGACATTGGATTACAGAGGTAGACAAGGTTAGGTGCTTATAAAGATGGCAGTCCTTCTTAAAAAACTGATGGGAACAGTATATATATATATATACTTTTAAAAGTTATTTATCTTTAGAAAGAAATTGCAACAGACACATAGCTTTGTCTGAAGACACATTCTAAGCTGTTCAATGATTGTCCCTCATTCACTCTCTCAGATGCTCCTGGTGAACTGGCACTCCCTGGGCAACTGGCTTCATTCAGGATTACAACACCAAGTTAAAAATTCCCTTAGTTTTCAGCTGTGGTAGTGATCAGAACTACAGAGTAAAGGTGTTCTACACCTTGGTTTTAATTGTACAATTTCTAGTAATTTTGACTTGTGAAATAGGTAACTCACCATCAGCAAGCAAGCCTCACTCTTGCTACACAGTAGAGTACAGTAGAATATAGTAAGTTGACTGAGCCTGGCTGAGACTGACACCCCATTCTACAGACATGTTTATTAACTGTTTACAAAATGAATTCACTAGGAATTTAACATGTCCAATATACTCTTGCATTTGATCCAAAATAGAAAAGATAATGTCATAATTTTTAGGCATATATTTAGTACAGGATAAGAGTACAGCACTTAATATTAATTAATGTATTATTACTTAATGCAAAGGATTTAGAGTTGCAATTAATAGTTTTAAGTTTCAGGTTTGTAATACTTTACATGTTATCTCTCCATGAGAGCAGGCCATAATTCCAATTGTGTTTAAGTTTTACTTACAGTATCCTGGTATCATGGCTCCACTTAGCATGTTCTCCAGGCAGTAAGGAAGTCACAGCATCCTTGATCTTAGAGAGATTTTCTAGTATTCTACTAGCCTGGTGCATAGTGCTCTCTGGCACTATGGAACAGTGCCAGTCTGGAGGTGATGTCCATTGTACACTTGGCTGTAACGAGTCATTATTGGCTGCTGCAGGAGCTTGAAACTGCAACGTAGTTTCCATTGACTTCAGGAGCAGAACCAGAGGCTGATATAGCAAATATTTTTAATTGAGGGCTCAGTGACCAGCCTAGCCAATAACTCACATTGAGAGGCAACATGCAATGTATTCAAGGCCTGGTTTGAATGCACAAAAGAGTTTGACAATATTAAAGTTTATTCCTTGTTTTTATATATATTTTAAACAATTTAACACAACACATATATCAAATGACTGTTTACTTACAAAATCTTACTATGAAGATAGCAATAGGTACTTTACTTCAGTGATAGAGGAAAAAATTATTTTTCATTGTTAAAATGAAAACAGAAGATTTCCAATAGAATCAAGATAACTTTTTATTATCATTTACTTAAATATGTACCTTGTGGTGGCCTTCAGACACGTTTTATTATCACGAAGTTATTTTTGCAACCAATATCAATCTAAGTTTTTAGTTAACAATGACTTTTAGAACTAGAACTATTTAAACATTTTCAGTTTGAAAGATGTTTTACAAACTCTTTATACTTGACTATAACTACATTGACTAGCCACCTCATGTTTAAATAAACTTATAAATTATAATTACCAACTAAAGAAATTTACTTTATTTTTAAGACAGCATGTGTACAATCTTTTTCCTTTAGCCTAATTTCACCAATGTGAACTTACAATTTTTATTTCTCTAAAGATTTCGTACATATAATGTTAATTTAGTTTATAAATTGACTAAGGGAGATTATACTCAAGCTAAATAAAATTGAAACCATTATAGTTTATGCACGGAATGTTCTCTTTTTCCCTTACAGGAAGCTAAAAAGTTCTTTTCTTTGTTTAAGTTATGAAAATGAATAATTTAAAAGCATACTGACTACCAGGTTCTAAAACACATTACACAATTATTTAATTTGTTTAATCATAATCCAGGAAAGACCTTTCCATAGTCTTTATGGACTTGACTTATTGAAATTTGTTAATAGAGCCACTAGTTACCTTTATTTTGTTGGAAAGAAATCTTCTGGAAGAAAATAAGGCTTACCAGATTGTGGAGAAGAAAATAATTTATTCTCAATTTTGCAAGAAGGGGCGCAGAACCAGATATGGGGGGCACCCTGAACAGAGAAAAACGATATGATTTATACCCTTAAGCCTAGCACACAAGCTCTTCCTCTGTTTCTCTATAGATTGGATACTTCAGAAGTTACAGTTTATTCGAGAAGATCTAACCTTTCTGCTCAAAAGTTTGTGATTTAACTGCTTCCTCTATCACATTCTAACCATTTTAGTTTTTACCTCCTCTCCTTTGTCAGATAAGGAATAGAATTTAGTGCTGAAATGGAACCGACCTAGCTCCTTTTTGTGCATCCTTCCACTGCCCATAGGACTGGCCTAAGCTGGTCTCCTCCACTGCTGTCCAACCCAGGAGTGAGAGACTGAGGCAGCAGGACACCAGGTTACACTAATCAACATTTTTTCCCCTTGTGTGAAAACTAACTAATCTTTGGTTTTATTTTTGTTTTTTTACATTTTAAGGCTACTAAAAGATTTAAACTGGGAAATTACAGGGAAACTGATTCTTAATTCCCTAGCCTAGTAGATAGGTTTAATCTGCCACACCTAGTCTTGCCTTTAAAGCTCTTGCAAAGAGGAGGCCCTTTCCCAATTGTTTCTATAATCAGATTTCTCCATGACTTTTTCTTCCTGCTTAGTTTAATTTGGGCTTTAAGAATATTTATTTACATATAACTGCATATTTAATTTTTAACAATTGAATAGAGCTCTTTTAAGAATTTTCATTTGTTAATTTGATATTATTATCCTGATGTATGAAAACATACACTGAGCAAATGGGCAGACACAGAGGTAAACACAGAAACACAACTCATTGATGTTACTTATAATTTGCATTATTTTATATACTGTTTAGCTTAATTTGGGGTCCAGAAATATATATTACTTATATAACTGCATATTTAACCTCAACAATTTGAGCAAATAGGCAGACATGAATAGTTTGACACAAAAACATAACTTTAGGTACTTTAAACTTCTAATCTTTAGAAAACAAGTGTGACTGCAAAACACTTCAAAGAATCCTGAAACTTTTCTTAATTTGCACTATGACTGTGCAGTTTTATACGAGAATTTTCTTTCTTATTTAATGTATTGTAACCAAAATATTCTCAATGCTTTAGTCTATTTTTTGTTTCAGAACTTTATATTTTACATTGAATTTAGCAGAATTTTGGATAAGCAACAAGATTAATTTTATATATATTTACTGAGGCTATTTGAAGCCTCAGGGAGACAGACTGGTTTCTCTCATGAATTGCCACTCTTAGGAACACTGACTGTCAGGGCAGGAGACTTCTCCCCTTCCACCCCCTTTTATTTTTAATTTTGGAGATAATAAAACTCCAGTGGTCATTTAACTTTATTCCATTAGGCAGCAATTTATTTAGTTTACACTTGAATTCATGAGAGAAAGGGTTACTAATACCAGAACAGGAGACAGTGATGTCCCAGCTCTTCTTTGGCTTGTAGGGGCAGAAGCTATTATGAAATTACCATAGGCAAAGGCAAGGGGTGAGGTTAGGCTTGAAGTAACCATAAACAAAGGAAAGATTAGATTAGAATTTAAATAATAGTTTCAGGCTAAATTCACCCAGCTATAATTTCAATTATTATCTTTCTGCTGTTTTATAATATAAATGCATTTATAAATGATTTTAACTCTTAGTTACAGTTTTTATTAATTTTTTAAAACCTGTTAATTTATAACACCTTTTATTTTACTTATATCATATTAAATGAACTTACATATTACTTTAATTTTTCTTTTAAGTAAAAGAATAAATCTCTTGCAGTTAGTTTGAAATAAAAAGCTACTTTTCAGGATTTGATTTCTAGAACATAATGTACTTTTAAAAGAGATAAGACCCTTTCTTCTTCAAACACTGAGGAAATGATGAAGCACAAGAAGCTATTTTGATAATAGATTTTCTGTGTATATTGTTCTTACTCAATTTTAATCATGAAAATTTTCTTTCCACAAACCTACACTTTCAGTATTCATTCAGGTTTTGTCCCACACTCTTTCCAATAATCAATCATTTTATCTTAGGACAAAATCATTTTCTGTTTCTTTAACAATAAAAACATATTCTATATATCCCACATACTAAGTCACCAGGCAAACTTCTTACAATATATAATTGCCATTAATACTAAACAAGCTTGTTAAAATAATGAACTTTTCTTCACTTTAAATACTTAGTAGCATGTAATACCAGAAACAGTTTTTTGGAAGCAAGTTGGCAGGGGAGGCTGGCTGCCAAAGAAAAGTTTCCTTGTTATAAAATTACCTCTTATTATTACTATTATCAATTCAGTTTTTGTTTAATAATGACTTTCTGCAATTAGTCATTTAAATACTTTAATTTAAACAATGCTTTTGTTAAAATTTTATAATTATTTGTACTTTTAACACAAATTTTACCTTCACAGAACACATTCTCTTACTTAAAGTTACTACAATACCTTCTAAGAACCTGGGCAGAATGCAAATGTATTTTGGCTTTGATACCCTAGGGAGGGAACTTTACTGCATTTATTCTGATTCTGCTTTTCAGCCCCTTCACTTCTCCCCCTTCCAGGCACAACAATCAAATAGGAATGTGGCTTATGAATAGAAGGTATGGGCTCACTGGAAAGGGGCAAGCCACTCCCTCCTTTCCAGCTTTCGGCCAAAATGGGCAGACAGAACCTACTCAAATTCGGCAACTCTCCCAGGGACCCAGCCACCCTGACTGGGGCAGGCCCAACAAACTTGGGTGTGTGGAACAGACACAGATGGCCTCCAAGCCCCAGCAAAGGGGCAGACCAGAGACAAGACTGCAGAGCATGCACAAACATCTAGGCACTGCAAACATCCAGACTCCTCAGTTTTGCCCCATAATCATTTCACCCCCTTGCCAATGGCAAGGGAGGGTTCCAGTTCAACTAAATTCTACTTTACATAACCACACAACTCCAACCCTAGCATTGAGCTGACAGAGACAGAAGCACAAAGGTCACTAATCTGACCCACAAGTTCTCTCTGTATATTTTCAGCGTGGCTGCTCCCACACCATCACAAACCTTAGAACACTTAACATTTGGTATAAAGTGAGTTCATTCACAATTTAGCACCATAACAAAAGATTTCAGCTAGACTTTTTCCACTGTTTAACTTTACACCCAGACCAAGCTCCACTAGAAAAGTCGATCCATTTTCATGTAACCACATTTTTTTTTCAATCCAGACCAATTTCGAGGACACTAGGACTCAAACCTATAAGCAGCCCTTCCTATTAAAATCAAGCCTCCACTCCTTTAGTGAATATAAGACCAGTACCAGATTCTAACATGCAGTTAGACAAACCCAAAACACCAGGGCTTTTTCCCGTTTTTTCTCCAGCATATTAGGACTCGAACCTATAAACAACCCTTCCTATTAAAATCAAGACTCCACTCCTTCAGTGGATGTGAGACCAGTAACAGCTTTTAACATGCAGTTAGACAAACCTAAATCACCAGGGCTTTTACCCAGTTTTTCTCCTTTTCCCAGACTTAGAGAGAACAGCTTCACCCAGTTTTCTGGGGCTACTACAGTTCTCTTGGGAGGTGATCAGCCTGCCCTTCCCAGCAAATAAAGCTAGGGCTTTCCAGACTGTGCTCACCCGGGGAGTTTTACCTTCTTCCATGTTCAGAGTTCTTTTTCAGTCCCAGGATCTTTCTCTTCAGACCTTCCATTGCCCTCAATTTTTGTCAGGAAGATTCTGGTGGAGCCCACATCTTTTCTGGATTAAATTTAATCCAGGGGCACCCAGATTTGGGGTTCACCTGAGTCCTCCCAGCTTCCTTGGGGATTTGGAAGGGGCAGCAAAATGCTACTGTCTCTGGCCTTCATTTGCAATCCCACCAGAGTCACCAAAAATGTTGAAGAATTTGAGAGAGGTTCAATTATTTGCATATAGAGAGGCCAGGACTCAGGAATGATTTTGAGAAGGAAAAAAGGTTTATTGATAACCAGCCAGACTCTGGAGCTTTCTGTTTCAATCCCGAGCCCCGAACAAGATTTTTGAATCTGTTTTATACAGAGAGGAAATGATGAATGGTCCCTTTGTTTCAGTTCTCAAGAGGTTTGAATTAGCATATATATCTTCCACATTCTAGGTAAGCTTTTAGCATGGACTTCATACATATTAGATAAGCTTTTAGCATATTTTGTTTGCATTTCCCCTAAATACTTAAAGTTTATAGACCTTGCATTGTTAAACTGTTTCCTGGGACTGAAGTCATTGCCATTGTCACCAACGGCAGGACTGCAGCCTCTTATCATTTCACACCCACAAGTCAGATGTTTAAGTTATCTCTGAAGAGACAAAGACCCTCCCACCCATAACCCACATCACAGTGACCTTCCTGAGGTAGCACAGCCTTCCCCTTTGCTACCCCATTGAAATGTCCACAGCCAGTGATTGCTAAATTCTCTTAAATATGATCCCTCCCTTTTACCCCCATGAGATTATCTCAATTTGGGGTTTATGGCAAAAAGAACACAAAGGGAAGATTTTTCTTTCCTGAGGCTTTATCAGCAGTCTTTCTAAGCAATAGGCCTTAAAAGCAATCAGCATTATGATCAGAGTCTACCTGATGAAACTCTGTGCATACAAGGGCCTGGCTGAGTGGGGTTCCCCCAACCCACCTGCCAGCAGTCACAGCATCACCTGGGAATTTGTTAGAAATGCAAATTCACAGACCCAGATCCAGACCTGCTGAATCAGAAACTCCAGGGATGGGGCAGGCTGTTTTAGTTAACAGTTGTCCAGGAGACTCTGATTCAAGGTCAATCTTGAGACCCTGTGGCTGAGAATCCAGGCACTAAACCAGCCCCTGTATTTTACAAAAACAAAACTGAGTTGCAGAGAGGATAAGGGACTTCTCCAAATTTTCACAGTTGGCCACTGGCTGAGGCAAGAATGGAATGGAAAATTGCCTCTTCCCTGAATTCTAAGACAGAGTAAAACCTACCCAAAGCTTCAGGCAACTGAAAACATTTCTGTGAGCTAAAAATGCAAATCAGAAACCTTGGAGTTCACTTCTGTCAAGCCAATGAACAGTGACATCTATAGGTGAGTAAAAATGCACATACTCAAAGTTCTCCTAAACCCTTAAGGTTTGTAGGAAGTATTCTTTCATGAAAAGCACTTTAGGGGAAGCAGATGTGGTTCAAGCAGTTGGGCAGCACTTGGGAAGTCCTGGCTTCAGTTCCCAGTGTTTCTTAAAGAAAACTAACAAGACAAAGATTTGATGCAAAGGGTTGGTGCAGCAAGGTGACACAACAAAATGACACAATGAGACAACACAATGAGGAAACACTACAAAAGATGCTACAAGAAGGGAGCAGATGTAGCTCAAGTGGCTGAACACCTCCCACCCATATGAGAGATCCTGGGTTCTAAAAAAGAACTAGACATAGAGAGCAGGCAGTGAGTATAAACAATGAGCAGGTGAGAAATATATAAATAAATTAAATAAATAAATGAATAAATAAATAATATAATCTTTAGAAAACACACAAACACTTTAAGTCCACATCCTTTAAAATTCCTGTATTTCAAAGCATCTGTTTAGAAATGACTAGGCTTTATCTTGAATCCTCTATATTTTTCTTTTTCCAAACTCAATGTGCAATTCTTAAAGGCAGCAACCACTCCACTTCCCCTTGCTCTAGATATGTCTAAAAATAGAAAAATCATTTTTGACTAATGGTGGAAATCTGATTAAGTGAAACAAATTATTTTAATCTAAGAATATGTTTCTGCTTGATATGGCTTTAATGGGCAAACTTAACACATTTAAGTTGAAAATGTCTCATCTACAGAAATACATTTAATTTCCCTAGCTGTCTAACAAACATGAGAGCTTTTGAAATCTTGCCCATCTCAAACCCTGCTTATTAAAAGTAAGCACTAAAAGGTTAAAGACCTAATTTAAACTAAATGAAAATAACTTAAGTTTGAAATTAATTTATTGCTGTCACTTTCAGATGAAGGCATCTCCTACAGATGCATTGTTTTTCTTGGTAATCTGGACTGAAGAAAGAATTATTTATAAAAATGCCTATAACCCAAACTTTATATATTTTATTTTATGGTATAATCAATATGATATAATGAACCCAAAGGCATTCTGAATAAAATATTGTTAATTGTTTGAAAAAAATAAAAGGCACATACTGTGAAAAAAGCTGGCTTCAGATTAATAAAGACATATTTAGAAGTCACTCAGCCTTGAAATTACCAGTCATTCAATGTCATGGGTCCTTTGAGAATGACCTGGTCTTCAAAACAATAAAACCAATGATTGAGGAATCAGGGTTGAAATCAACTAAATCACCTATCCATCAACCACTAAACTGGAGAATTTAATCACAAAAGATGAGGGATTATCTCTTCCAAGGGATCACTTCATTAAAAATATAGATGGTATCGTAACACTCGAACAATTTTTCAAATTTTATCCAAAGTAAACATTTCCAAGTGAGGTTAAAAGAGACTGCTTTAAAAACCACCCAAAGTTGACACAACACCTGGGGATGAGCCTCCCTGGCACTGAGGGATCACTACCACATACCAGCTGAAGAAGCAACTAGAAAATGACCTTGAATTAAAGATTCAATGCGGAACAGCAGAATATACCTGTCTACATATAATAACATGACTTCGGGAAGCAGTTTGACCTAATGTAAGGGGGAAATGGAAAGGAGAAATGAGATTATAAGGCTGTGAGTCTCTAAAAAAGAGTCTGGAGGTTGTCAGAAGGAATACCCCTATGTACAACTGAACAGAGTCTAAGAGACAGATAAGGTAGATACAACCCCAGGTATTGGTTCTTTTGAGGGATAAAGAGACCCACGGGTTCTATGGTCATGGCAGAAGGGGTTCACTGCCATGACAGATGGCCCTTCTTTGGAGCTGGTGTTTCTGCATGATGGAATTGGACTCAGAGGGGATCTCTTTTCACAAGACTTACATGCTACTTTATTGGAATTGTAGTTGGTGCTGGGTTTAAGATATATGTAGGGGATTTGAATCTCTGGACTGATAATATGACACCCAGGCCCAGAGCCTCAACAGACTTCAGCTCCTACACTTTGATTTATTGGACTTACTCCACTCAGCTAACATGGAGTTGAAGAAGGTCAACCACCACAACATGGAGCCTAGAGTGTCTACAACTAGAAGTGGGAGGAGTGCATCCAGTACCCATGTGGAATCTAAGCCCTCACTTGACATAGGTGTGCAATGGACACAACCAATCCAATGTCCACAGAGAAAATGTGGAATGGGTGTGGGAACGGTAGCCATGGGTGCTGCTGGGTTTGGGGAATGGGAGGAAGAGATGAGATGTGGAGGTGTTTTCAGGACATGGAGTTGTCCTGGATAGTGCTTCACGGACAATTACGGGACACTGTAGATCCCCCCAGGGCCCACTGGATGGAACGTGAGAGAGTCTGGGCTATGATGTGGACCATTGACTCTGGGGTGCAGTGATGCTCAGAGATGAACTTACCAGGTGCAATGGATGTGTCATGATGATGGGAGAGAGTGTTGCTGTGGGGGGAGTAGGGGGAGTGGGGAGTGGGAGCACTGGGGTTGAATGGGACCTCATTTTTTTAATGTAATTAAAAAATAAATAAATAATTAATTAAAAATAAAAAAAATAAAAATAAAAAATAAAAACCACCCAAAGTTGATGATCATCACCATGATTGATGAGCACGGGGTGTACCACAGGGCCACCTGTTTTATGACCAATTCTGGGAGCTCACCAAGCCCCTCACAGACTTAGTGATGGGGACTGACTCATATTCCCCAAGACACATTCAAATCCTGGTCCCTGGTGCTGTGGGTGGGAGCTATTTGGAAGAATCTCTAAGATCCTTTTAAGATGAAACCAAATTGAGACAGGAGGGCCTTCATCCTACAGGACTGGAGACCTCACAAGGAGAGGATCTAGGCAGATGTACCCCTGTGCAGAAGTGGAGACCACAAGATTCAGATGACCATGTGATGAGCAGAGGTTGAGCCACCAGCAGGATGCCCCCCTGCAGGACTGTGTGGCTGCTACTCCCTTGATTTGATGTCTAGCCTCCAAACCCTGAGATACTGAATTCCTGCTGCCTATGGTATGTGTTACAGTCGACCTGCCAGACTCAGACAGATGAGGTTAGCATCCCC
This sequence comes from Dasypus novemcinctus, assembly GCF_030445035.2. Lineage (NCBI taxonomy): Eukaryota > Metazoa > Chordata > Mammalia > Cingulata > Dasypodidae > Dasypus > Dasypus novemcinctus. The sequence continues at coordinate 793,305 of NW_026688158.1, forward strand.
CACTGTAAAGATGGGGGAATGTAGGCTCAAAGAGGACATGACTTACACTAGTCCTCAGAGCTAGAAAATGGAGGAGCCAGAATTCTACCCAACCCTGGTGAATGCCAAGCCCCATGCATTCCTCATGACCTCAGCTGCTTCTCACTTACAGGGTGACAACAGAAAATGCTGGCCTCCAGGGCCATCCATCCTTCCTAGGGATTTTTGTCCTTGAGTTAACAAAATTCCATTATTTGCAGTTCAGATCACTGGGGAGAAAGTGCATTGCAGTATATCTAGAGTTCAACTGTGCTAACATGTAACTTTCCTGATATTTCCTCTTAAAGAAACTAAAACGCAAGCATTGTTTTATGTACACTAGAGATAATATCAGGCAGTAGTAGCTTCTGTGACTATTAGGAAAATAACTGCACACCCCTCCCCAAATACAAATTCAGAGAACCCATGAACAAAAATCCCAGTCACTTAAGGTGGGGGGATATTTGTAAGGTTTGAAGGTGCCCGCAGTGAATGAGTCACCAGCATCACTTAATCTGAAATAGTCTAATGTAAAAATCCACCTGCTGGATGTGCCTAAATGCTAAAGGTGTCTGCCAGGCTCTTGACCAAGGCCCCTTAGGGAAGCTGCTTGTCTTTCATTGTCCCCACCATAAGGCCAGATGGGGGAATCTCTGTGGTTTCTAGATGTCAGCACAATGAGGATGTAAGGCCCCAGGTATCCCTCCTCCCCCATGAAAGGAGCCCCTGGGCCTTTGGGGCCTTGGGTGACCCTCAGGCTTGAGAAAAGTTCCCAAAGCCGGGAGCCTTGATGCTGGGGATGTCCTTCTTCCTGTAGAAGTCAGCCCTCATGTGATTGGCGCTGCCATGGTGGTGGTTCAGTGGCTTGATGGGCTGGTGGATATGCTTCCTATAGGTGGAAGACATCAGCACCTCAACAGGCCATTCATGCTCCTGTGGGGGATCATCGAGATGCTCCCATTAGCAGAGGTCTGCTGCTGTAACTGCCTGAATCCCAACAAGGGGCAGAAGTTAGGAGCTTGGGTTTGTAGAAGTCAAAATAAGATGTCACTGGTTAAGCAAGCATGAGGGCATAATTCTAACAAGTTCATTTTCTAGTGTTACTTAAAAATCCATCACACTTCTGGAATGAATTAATTAGTGCTGGATGTTCATGATTTTTTTCATTACATGTAGGAAAATTGAAGCATAACTGATTGGGATGCTTTTCATTTCAGGTGAAGAATCATGTCTGGACAGACTGAGGCTAGCACAACTGACACAATTGTACTTATCCTCAGTCCTAGAATATCCTTTCTATAAGGTAAAAAGAAAAAGTGTATGGCATTATTTCACTGAGGGAGAACAGTTTTCTTGTGCCCCTTCTGAAAACTAAGGCCCTTCTCTTTTGACCTGTCTCCATAACTTTATTAAAAGGGAAAACTTTCATTTACTTGGAGCTAGGTGGAACAGCTGGCCTTCTCTTTGATAAATTGACCCCATTTCTGTCTTGTCCTATAGGACCAGTTCCTGCTGTATGAGATTGCTAGACGGTTTCAAGTGTTGACAGTTTATGAGTCTTAGTATTCCTTGATTCACTTCAAGGGTTTTAAAGGGTTTAGCATGCACAATAGCCATTTGATTAAGAAGTCTGGGGAAAAGGACTTTGGCACAGTGGTTGGGGCGTCCGTCTACCACATGGGAGGTCCGTGGTTCAAACCCGGGGCCTCCTTGACCCGTGTGGAGCTGGCCCACACGCAGTGCTGATGCGCGCAAGGAGTGCCGTGCCACACAGGGGTGTCCCCCGTGTAGGGGAGCCCCACGCGCAAGGAGTGCACCCATAAGTAGAGCCGCCCAGCGCCAAGGAGGGAGCAGCCTGCCGAGGAATGGTGCCGCCCACACTTCCCATGCCGCTGACGACACCAGAAGCAGACAGAGAAACAAGACGGAGCAAAAAGACACAGAAAACAGACAACCGGGGGAGGGGAGGGGAATTAAATGAATAAAAATAAATCTTTAAAAAAAAAAAAAAGAAGTCTGAATCTCTGAACTCTACAAATAATAATTATTTCTGAGTGCATTTTTAAACCAAGTCAGAAATTTCACTCTTCTCTGGTAGACTTTAGGTGGTATCTGTGCTATAAAGATTCACTCTCATAAATTTCACAGCACACCTTTTTTTGTGTGATTGGAAATAGTCTCACCAGACTTCATCACCTTCTGCTTTGTCCTTCAGACTTGACTCAGGATCATATTCTTGGCATAAAGTAAATATAAGGAAATTCATTACTCTTTTCTTTTAAAAAAATTTAACAATGCCAAGGCTTATAAAGATAAACACTAAAATTAGTTAACCCCAACCACCTCCCTTCCCCGCAATAATAAATTTGTAACTGTGCTTTCTATGCCAAATGTACACAAATATATAAACCAATTTTCTTTTCTCTTTATGTCCAGTATATCATACAATTTACCATTATGTCCAGTATACATAGACCTTCCTCAAGGCCAATGTGTGTGGATCAAATACGTTCTTTCTCAAAGTGGTGCAGTATTTTATGGGACTTACTCACCAGTTCCCCAGCTTATGATCTTTCAGGTTCTTTCCACCTTTGGCATCTATCCGCAGTGCTATAGTAAACACTCTTGCATGTCATTCTACTGGGGCCCATGTTCCTTTAAGCTGCAGACTAGAATGTTAAGAGTGGGACCACTGGTGTAATGTCAATAAATAGTGACTCTGAATGGTAGATGTCACACCTCCCCAGCAGAGAGTGAAGGTGGCTGTGTCACCCCCACTGCCACTGCACAGTATTTTTGTTCTGTTAGCTTTTGCCACTCAGTTCAGTGGAAAAGGGCGACTTGTCATGTATTTAAATTGCATTTGAGTGAGCAATACTGAAGTTGAGCATTTTGTCATATGCTTATTGGCCATTTGTATTTCCTAGGAATTGCCTTCCTGCTCCCTAATTCATCTTTCTATTGTGTTGTGTTTTTAAGTTTTGTGTGACCAAATCTACCTGTCTTTTAATGGTTCCTGATGTTCCCATCATGCATAAGATTATTTCACAAAATATATGTTAGTGCAAGTATTTTACTAATTTTTCCCCATTGGATCTTTAATCCACCTGGGATTTATTATATAGGTATACCTCAGAGATTTGGCAGGTTCAGTTCCAGACCACCATAATAAAGTGAGTTACATGCATGTTTTGGTTGCCCAGTGCATGTATGCTACAGTCTTTTAAGTATGCAAAAGCATTATTTTTATTTTTAAATGTATATACCTCAATTAAAATGTGACACAGATGAAGCGAGTACACATTGTTGGAAAACTGGAACTGATAGACTTGCTTGACACAGGATTGCCACAAACCCTCAGTTTATTTAGAAAAAAAAAAACCCACAATATCTGCAAAATGGAATAAAGCAAAACTCAGTAAAAGTATATATACCCATAGTCTGATGTTTGGTAGGAGTTTAACTCTTCTTTACTAGACAGATAGACAATTTTCCAGCACTAGTTGTTTCATTGCAATCCTTTATTTATTGAATTGAGATGTCAGTTTTATCATTTCTTCTTGGATTAAAAATTTTAACTGAGTGTCCTTCAGGTCCTTAAAGCAATTCTGAGAGTTTCAGAGATGTTTCTTGAATTTGACAGCATTGTCATGATGTCTATTGTTCTTTTTTACAGTGACTACTTTCAAAACACATTTTAAAGATATTTTGAGCTATTAGACTTTAACTATAACAAGAATATTTTTCACTGCTGTGTTAAGAAAGATATCAGCCCTAAGTCCTAGAAAAATACCATTTGTTAAAGAATTTTGTATCAAACTTTTATACATAGGTAACTCACTACCTTCACTTTATTCTCTGGTTTTGTACCTTATTTTTCTCTCTCATGTTTGAATATATGATTTTTAGAATCCCAAACTCCTTCCTAAATATCAAATGAAATCATTTTTTACTCCATACCATTCCCTGGAGACCCCTGTGGATTTTCACTCTCATAAATCTGAGGTAATTGAATTGATCGACCTTTTAGGTGCAAGATCCTACTTTGCTTTCAAAATGTTAATACCCTATTGGTATACAATAGGTAAGTACCAGGGGATTTATTTACAGAAGCTTGTGGGTTGTTATCTCTTTGGGAGACAGGTGGAGCTTAGTAGCCACAGAATGCAAAATGGAATCTTCCCTGCCCTGCATATGGCTCTAGAGTGTAGATGGTAGAATATAGTATATAGACTATATTTGAATCCAGCTTGCCACAGATTAGCAGAATGTCTTTGCACAGAGTATTTACCCTTTTTAACTTTTTTCGGTTTGCTTCCTCATCTGTAAAATTTGACCTCAAACACCTATGGTAAGAAGGAATACATGAGGGAATAACACAGTAAGTGCTCATGTCTGTTTAGCCGCTCTTATAGTCTAGGCCTGCACTGTCCAGTATAGAAGCCACTAGTGCAGATGGCTACTTAAATTTAAATTAAACATAAGTAAAGTTTATAATTCACTTCCCTAATCATATATCACATTTCAAGCGTTCCAAAACCTCCCATAGCTGGTGGCTACCACATTAGCACAGATATAAGCACACAAATCCTCCCAGAAATAGCTGCTGGACTATGCTGACTTTGAGTCCAAGTCCTTCCTTTCATCAATTAAAAAGTCATCTCAAAGAGAACCATCTCTGATAGGCTTCAAATGGTCACATGTTCCACCTAACCTCTCTCATGGCCCTTTCTACAGAAGGAATGGCATACACCAGAGGGCTGGGAAGGGAATTCTAGCCATGCCCCTTGGCCACATGTTGTAGTTATGGGGTGCCATGGATATGGGGTGCATTAGCTCTTAGGAGGCACTGGAAGAGATGGATGTGGTGAGCTGCTTAGTTGTCTAATTTTTCTGAACTTAGAACATTTTCTTCACTGTCTGAATTGAAAGTGTGCTCCCATTTGTAAGGAGAAGGAGGAAGTGTGTGGTTCCTACTGCTCCCCTGTTAATTTGAGGACCTACTCCTTGCTTTAGCCCAGGAAGCCTCCTTAATTTCAGGCTGACAGGCTTGTTCTTGAAGCTGAGTGAGTGAACATCCTCACCCTCATTTGGTTGTGGTCATTTCTTTGCAGCCTTCTGTCCTATTGATAAATACAGTTTCAAATAAATCAAAATAGAACAAAGAAGTAAAGGAAGATAACGTTTGTGAGGGTATCACATGAAGACCTTTTTTCTTATCTCACCAGATATTGAAATTAAATTAGATAAAGAAGGATTTATATTACCTTTTACAGTTTATGAAAATGGGCCCAAAGGTAGAGAAACTGCTGTTGTTTTTTTGTTACAAGGCCTGTTGAGGTGAATAGAAAAGGATCATTTTCTTAAAAAGGTGAGAAAAATAGATGATTCCAGAAATTAAAAGTACATTTCAGGATATGTTTTTTGGAAATTCCTTGTAATATTTTATTAACAGCATCATTAATTAAGCCAAGTACTTTTTCAGTAGACTAAAGAGTAACACATTCATGATTCATGTGAGAGTACTGGCCATTAGGAAAAGCCAAATCTTGAGTAAACTTTGGCCAGAAAAATAATATTTTGGATGGTTATAAAAACTAAGTTTATTTCTCTTTGATTTTTTTTTTCAGAGTAGCACTATGCATCAATGGCCCCAAAAGAGTTTGTTTTAACAGCAAAAATTTACTAAGAAAAGAGGCTATTAAACAACGGCAACTCCCTTTACTTGGTTATCAAGTTGTCCGGGTATGGGTCCATTCCCTCCACCCCCCAAAGTAATCCCTAATTCATACTTGCTTTTTCCAGGGTCCTAAGTAGTCTGCTAGCCCAGTGGACTGAGAAACTTATTAAATTATTGGAATATCTGTTTTAATTTCCTCCTGATGTAAGTGTAAGAATAGACAAGATGACTCACTAAAACCATAATCTTCATCACTCCCTAATACCTAAGACCTTATTGTTTCCTTTGTAAGTTACTTAATAAGGCATTATGATGATGAGTGACTAGAATGTAGATGAGTTTCCCAAGTTCTCTAAGGTATTGGTGCTAGTCTGCTCCCTGGTTTCCTCTCTGGCTTACTCTTGTCCAGTTCATCTTGCACATCCCAGATTAATCTTCTGAAAACCCTCAGCGTGCCAGCCTGTGATCAGAAACCTTTTTTCTTTCCTGCTCACACGATACAGTAGAACCTCCTCTGCTCTGACTTTTGGGACCCCCTGAGGCTGCACCTTGTTGCCTGGCTCCAAGCTGGTGGTCTCTTCCCTCCCACCTAACCCACTCCATTATCTCTCACCTTGCCCCTTTGTCCGGGTGCCCCCTCTCCCTCCAGACAGCATCTCCCCGTGACTAAATTCTGTCCACTCAGCAGCACCCCACTCAGGTCTCTTCTTTCCCCACAATCTAAAACCCTGACCTCCTCTGAGAGCTGGAATGCTGATTTTCTTCACACAGGCTGCTCTGGTTTGTTGTGTACTTCTAGTATTGATTGTGTCTTTGAGGACAGGAATCATGTTTGATACTTCTTTAAATATCCCTCTTATTTAACCAACAAATATTTATTGAGCTCTTATTATGCGCTAGGCATTGTTCTGGGCTCTGGGAGTACCTGAGTAAGATAGCTGTGACTTTGCCCTCAAGGAGCTTCCATTCTTATGTGTGCGCGACTGCTGAGAGCCTCTGTGTTGCTTTAAGACCTCCAGCTGCTGGGGTAATGGGACCCCCCTCCTTGCTGAAGGCAGTCGCCCTTGTTTGTGGATATAATCAGCCATAGCTGCAACCAACTGCCTAATGGTCTAAAGCCACCTACAGAATGCCCTCACACTGGCAGGCCAGGGCTTGCATCATCCAATGACTCAGCACCAACTGGATGGTGATTAACCATCACATGACCCCATCATGCTGTAACTTTTTAGATCTGTTTATCTTTAATTTTTAAGGTTTTTTAAACTTTAGCATAGGTTATTGAAACTCTATGAGTTCTAGAGCTCCAAGTTCACTTTTAAATTTTATGCTTCTTTGCAGAGAAGGAATGGGACAAATAAAAGCAAATGAAAGATTGACCAGGAGAGAGCTGCAATTGATTCGGATGTGTTCATATACCCAAGTGAATTGCCGCTCACCTGGGGGCCAGGCCAAAAGGATTCTCACATCTCTTGGAAACCTGTGAAGTGGTCTCACTTACAGTTCTTAGAGCAGTTCATGGCTTTGGGCCTGAGCCCCATTCTGGATCATGCTATGCCTCAGAAACCCTTCCACAGTCCCTATTCACTACCGAGTCCAAGCCCAGTGTCACTTCTGCCTTCTGTGAGCTCTCTTGCCCCTCCCTGCCCCACCTTATACCCCCCACCCCGCTCACCCCACTCCTCTCCCCATAACAACAACCTCCTCCATCATCATGAGACATTCATTGCATTTGATGAATACATCTCTGAGCACCGCTGCACCTCACGGCCAATGGTCCACACCATAGCCCACACTCTCCTACAGTCCACCCAGTGGGCCATGGGAGGACATACATTATCCAGTAACTGTCCCTGCAGCAACACCCAGGACAACTCCAAGCCACCATGGCCACTTTCTCCACACCAATGCCACATTTTCTTCTATTACTAATCACAATAGTTCATGAATAGAATATCGTTAAGTCCACTCCAATCCATACTCAATTCCTCCATCCTGTGGGCCTTAGAATGGTTGTGTCCATGTGTAAGGAGGTGTAGGAGGAGCACAGACTGGCTTGCTGGGTCATACTTCTAGGGGTGCCATAATTCTAGGGTTCCCTACTGCTAGGTGTGCTGTACTTCTAGGGGTGTCATACTTCTAGGGTGCTCTACTTGTAGGGGTGCCACTGTAAACGTGTGGTTATTGTTTTTGTTAATTAGCATCAAGGACATGGTACTGAAAAACCCCTGCCTGAGTCAACGACCTGCAGGCAAGAAGCCACGAGAGGGGATCGTTGGTCCGGGCCTGAGAGCAACCCCTCCCCTGCCTGCCTGTCCACCTGCACTCCCTGCTGCCTTCCCCTTCTGAAAGTTGCACCGCCCTTGTCCTCCCGTTCTGCCACCTGCACATCAATGGGCTCGGCCTCAGGGTCACCACAGATGCTCTTCCCTCTACCTGGAATGACCGACTGTTCCCCAGATTTCACAATTCTGGCTCCTCATTATCATTTATGTTTCAAGCCAGTCTTCCTAGAGCCGCCCTGGTTAAAGTATTCCCAAGGCCTGTTTAGTTCCTCTTTTCCTTTTTACTGATACACACACACACATTCGAGGCTTTAGAATTAAGTGAATTTTCGACAAAAGGAACGCGCCTCTTGAACCAGCATCTGACTCAAGAAACAGCAGAGCGCTGCGGAACAGCTCAGTTTTGCCAGATACCACTTGGCTGGATTCGATTTGTGCCGCTGCACACCCGCACCTGCCAGTACCGGGAGCGGTGGCCCCTCGTGCTGACGGAGGCGCTGAAAACTAACTCGTTGTACGTTGACACGATGCTGCTGCGGATACAGAGTTAATATAAGAAGGCAATGAATTCCACCTGTGCCTTCCACTACTGTTCCGCAGCTGCTGGAGGGTTTCAGATGCCGCGCTGGGGTGGCCTGCACTTCTCCTGGACAGCCCGCTTGGAACCTTCCGGGAGCGCAAGGGCAAGGGCAAGGGTAAGCAGGCGGAGGCCCCCAGTCCAGTGGACGCGGCTCCTCGCGTCCCAAGTGGGCGCTCCAGGGACCCGCAAGGAGACGGGGGGGGGGGGGGCACGGTCCCATCCCCAGCCCGGCTGCGCCCTCCGCCCTGCGCCCCTGACCCTGCGCCCCAGCCCTGTGCCCCCCGCCCAGCTTTGTGACGCGAGGCTGCGGTTTCCCGGCAACTGCCTAACACGGGCGCCGGGCAGCCAGGCAGTCGGACTCTGGCTCCCCGGGTGGGACCGACATGGCCTCGTAGGAGAAGGTGGACGCGGGCGGCCTGGGGGACGAGGAGATGGCCTCCGCCACGCTGGGGGGCAAGCCCCGGCCGCCGCCCATCTCGGCGCTGTCCGCCTTCAGCTACGTCCCGCCGCGGCGCCTGGACCCCAAGGAGCAGCTACTTCTCCCGCCAGGCCCGGGTGAGACGGGACGGGCGGCACCGCGCGGCGGGGGTGAGGTGGAGCTGGCGGCAGGGGTCCCCTGCCAGGGAGGGGCTGGGGCGGGGCTGTGCCACCCGGAGCGGGGACTGGAGACCCAGCGGCACCGCGTGGAAGGGGTCTGGGAGCCAAGCAAGGCGTGGGGGTGGGCCCGGGTGGGGGATGCTTCTGTGGGGGTGGGAGCAGGACATCATAGTGGGAAAGGGCTACCGGGAAGGTCGAGTGGCGGGGGGGGGGGGCGGGGGAGGGAGGAGGGAATATTCACCAGGGAGGAAGACTCGGAAGACTCGATAGGGCGCCCTGGGGTGGAGGGGGCAGGTGCTCCTCTCGGTGGCTATCCAGTGTGCAGGGTGCAGCCCCCTGAGCAGTATGTGAGGTGGTTCCCGGGGCCGTGAATAAGCAGACAGGTGGACGTTCCTGGGCCCCGGGAACCTTCAGGCCGCCTTCCTTCTCACCAGGGAGAACCAGGAATAGGTCTGCATCGTCTGGGTCGGCCCCTCTGGGAAGATGTGCTTGGTGGGAAGAGCGCGAGGGTCTGAGCAGCCGAATCCCCCAAGAGAGGGCGGAAGGAAGGAAGAGAAGGGTGTTCAGAGTTGTCCAGGTCACCCATTCCTTTCTTTTCAACATGGTTTCTGTCCGTCACCAGGGCGTTCCTCAGGGCATCTGATTAGATAAAAGCCTTGGTTGGAGACCCTCAGCCTGGAGGACAGCTGGGCACCTGGGCTATCCCTCAGCCCTCTTGGAGGGATGATAGTGCCAGAAGAGGGACACCTCACTTTTCTCAGGCTGCTGTCACAAGTGCCATGAACTGGGTGGCTAAAAACACCAGGAACCGCTCTCTCAGCCCTGCAGGCTCAAGCCGCAAATGCGTGGGCCCTGCTGGTGGGTCAGTCCTGGCCTCTGGGGCGCCTCTCCCTTAGCCAGCAAGCCTTGGGTTTTCTATGCCTCCTCAGGCACCTTATGGCCTGCTCTGTCTCTCTTCCCATGGCACCCCCCTCTTCTGTCTGTGCCCACACCCCCCTTCTAAAGACACCAGCCATCCTGGACTAAGGGTCCACCCACTGCAGTCAGCCTCATTCAATTTAAATGATTCTGCTTGCAATAACGCTTTTGCAAAAAGTTCGTGTTCCCAGGTACCCAGGATTAGGACTTCAAGGTATCTTTTTGGGGTACACAGCTCAACCCATAACGTGGAACACAGATTCCCTTGGAAAGGAAGTTAATGATGTATAAAATAATCCCACAAAATGCCTCCTTCCTCTTTTCCTAGCCACCCACAATTAGTGGTGCCCAGGTAAGTCCCCAGTTCTGGTCAACTCTCCCTGGAGTACTAGTGGGAGGCCTCTTGAGTCTCATGAGTTTCACTTCACACACAGAAGTGTAGTTTCCAGTTGAAGCAACCATGGCCCTCAGCCTGCCCCCCGGGATGTCTCTTGAATCTGAGGTACCCCTCTGCCTGGCTTCTAGTGTGTGGAAGGACTGGATGGAGGAAGGGGACTTCCGGGGCCATCTGACAAGGTACCTGTCTCTGCTGGCCATTAAAACAGGAGGGGGGTGGAATGGAAGGGTTCCCGACCTTCTCCCAACACACACCTCATCTGTTTTCTTCCTGTGAGCAATAGCTTTTGAACAAATGTAAATAATTTCACTTATTAAGTGGAGTTTACATTTTGAGTCTACAGTACCTATGATACTGCCAGTGACTTGATGGCCATCGTGAGATAATAGTAAAAAAGCCAGGACTCTTTGTGTGTGAAGTTGTTCAATGCTTCTTTATTGAGAGAATATAAAATTCATCTGGATTTTCAGAATAACAAAGAGAGTTCATGCTACACCGTTTTGTTTGTATCTTTGAGGAGTCCCTTTCCACAGCACCCTAAGGTGGACTGTAGACTGCTTCTCGATGGGGTGCCACTGATGGAAGGTACCACTGAGAACTGCACAGTGGGGCTTCTGGCTTCTGAAGTCCAAATGGGGTGGAAAAGCAGAGCAGAACCCCTGCACCCTGTGGGCCATGCCCAAGAGGGAGAAGGGCAGAGTGAGCCTGAAGACTCAGTGTCTCCTTCCTGAATTTGGCAGTCTGATAAGTGGCCCCACCTTCCAGGGCTGACTGAACAAGGGCCGGAGAGGGGACCCGAGGTAGGAAGTGACCTGGGCTCTGCCCCTTGGAGGGAAATCAGGAATGAGACATAAGCATGCCTTTCTATATGGCAGGGTTGGCAAACTAAGACCTGGCCCCTGTCTGTTTTGACAAAGTTTTATTAGAACACAGCCACACCCATTCATTTCTCTATCATCTCTGTCTAGGATGTTGGGGTTTAGTGATAGCGACAGAGCCCTCAGGGCCAGGAGAGTTCCCACCTGGTCCTCCACAGACAAAGTCGCTGACTCCTGCTCGAATGCTTTACTGCCACCTAGAATATGGGAATTGTCTTTAGAATACTTTCATTCAAATGGGATTTTGTATTTAAAGCATTTCAGGGCAGTTTTGATTAGCTGAGGTTACAGGTAAATTCAAGTCCTGGAGCTTTGTACATGCCAAAAGGAAATGATGCAACCGAAATAAATATGAATTAAAATCTAAAGAAAAGAGCCTTAAAAGCAACAAGAACAGCAAAAGGCATTTCAAAGTCTATTTGAACCAATGTTCACACCATAATATTGGGATTATGGTATCTGATAAGCTCCAGGGCTCTAGGAGCAGTTCCTCTGACCTTGGGATCATTGGTCATAAAGAGGGTGAATTCTGTACTACAGGTTTGCTGAAGGACCAAACTGCCCCAAAATTCACTGCAAGTTATTTCAGGCCCTACCAAAGCTGATCAGATTACTTCCTAAGTCAATTTCCTTGGAGCACAGTTAACAGTAGTCAGTGTGTTGGTTAGCAGCCCTGGGTGAGGAGCCCCAAGTGGAAGTATCAGCTCTATGGTGACTAGCGGTGGAGCCTTCACAAGTCACAGCCTCTCTGTCTCACTTTGCCATTCTAGGACAGATCAAACAGAACTGACCTCATGGAGCACTTATGAGAATGAATGTAATTAGTACGCATACAGTGGCTCACAGTAAGCCCTGGGTCAGTGGAGCTCTAATTACTGTTTTGTTTTTATTTTTTTATTTTTAATTATCTTTTTTTAAGTTAATAGATCACACAAAACATTACATTAAAAAACATAAGAGGTTCCCATATACCCCACTCCCCACCACCCACCCCAATCATTTTTTAGTTATATTTTTTGAAGATACATAGATCACAAAAAATGTTACATTCAAAAAATATACGAGGTTCCCATAAATCCCCACCCCCCTCACTCCACACCTCCCACATCAACAACCTCTTTCATTATTGTGGCACATTCATTGTGTTTGGTGAATACATTTTGGAGCACTGCTGCACCCCATAGACTAATTAGTTTTGGCTAGTGATGGTCAGTGCCCTTTGCTAGGGATTGCGTCCACAGGGCCAAGCCTTTCCTTCCTGATCTGGTCATTGTCAGAGATGCACATGCTAGAACCTTCAACCTGGGGGCTTAAATGAGTGGTTCTGGGGCATTGTTAGACCAGCCCTGACAAACTGAGACAGTGGCTAAAAGTAAAGATAGACTTCCCATGCCAAGGGGTGTGTGTGTGTGTGTGTGTGTGTGTGTGTGTGTGTGTGTTTATGTGGCAGGTAGGCTCTTCTCAGTCCAGTCTCAGGAGCCCAGCTGGAGGGAGGGCCACCACTCAGGCTGTTGTCTTTTCAGTGTGAAGTCTCTGGAACTGCTGGCCATGGGTGCTTACATGCTTCTGCCTGAAGAGTCGCACATGGCTCCTTGGTCACATGCAAGCACTTAACAGAGGAGCAGGGATGGTTACTTCTGTGGGTTGCCAGGAGTGGAGGAGAATTGACTATTGGTGCCCTCTACTACTCAGCTGATCCTGAAGAGCCCTCTGGGGTTGGGTCTCTGGCTCCACTTTCCACTGCTGGGAAATCCTTGCTTCTCCTACCAAGTGCCCTTTCTCAGCCAGCAGCTCTACCTGCAGGAGGAAGATCTCCTCTGCTGTCACCTCTCCTTCCTACCCCCAGCCCCACCGACCTCAGCAACCCTCCTTCTGTGTCGCCCTCCACTTTGTTCACACCTCAGCTGTTTCCTGAGGGAAAACTGATGGTAGACAGCAAGGGCCAAACCAGTATCAGGAAACACTGAATTTCAACAATACTCAAAACACAAAAGGGCCAAATGAACATGCAGAGAGAAAGGTAAATGGGGTTTGTTTTGCTTTGTGTTTTAAAAGCAACACCCTGTGTGAAACAAGAAATCTCTTGAGAATGGTAATAATGAAATACCAATAAACCCAGAAGCTCCATTGTGTGGTAGCATCTAAATCTGGATCAGTTTTATTAATGACATTCTGCTTCAATCCATAAAGTAGTGAAAGAAAAAAAAAGAAGAAAGAAGAAAAATTGATGACACAAATCAAGGAAAAGCAGATTATTAAGTTTGATTAGTTGTTGGAAATGGATAGCCATGTTACTAACCTAGGCTGGCTGGTGATGAATAATTATTTTCTTTATTTTTCTGTGATTGAAAAATTCATTTTGTTCTGCAAAAGTTCTGAGTATATGAAATCCCCACAAAGAAAAGCTGTCTAAGATTCTGATAACATCCACCAACATTGCTAAGGAAGATTATTCTGAGCTATGATAGGCTTGGGAGGCAGGCATTGCTGCTTACTCATCCTTACTTTAAAGAGAGTTTTAGGACTGATTAGAAGGAGAAGAAATGGGCATTTTTCTGTCATGTTGCATATCAAACTCTATTATGCTGGTTTTCTCCAACTTAGGGAACAAAATAAAGTGCCATTTGCTCTCACATTCAGTGTAGGGTGATTGCATGTTCTGTTCTTGAGTTCATTCCTCCCCTTTAGGATCTTCCTCTCAGAATAAGATCCTTAGGGACTTACTCAGTACACAAGGGTCAGAGGAAAGCACAAGTGGGCCTTTTCCATGAGGCTCTTCCCTTTCCCTGTTCCCCTGCTGTTAGCGCTGCCCTCTGATGGCTGACCTGCTGCCCTATCCACTTTGGCACCAGGCTTTCAGGTGTGAGAGAGGAAGGTGCCTCCCACCTCTCCACCAGGTGTCTGGAGGCCTGGTCTATGTGTTGGACCCTGTGGCTCTTCTCCAGCCAGACATGTGTTTCACTGGTGGGCTGGCCAGGAGGGACTTAAGCCACAGAATGACCAGGAGCCCAGCTTCCTTCTAAGTCCTTAATTTACTGGGCATATGGAGGTGGTGTGAGTGATGGGGAGCATGTTATCTTTCTTTCTTGCCAGCTGGCCTCAAGTGGGCTGGGCAGTAACTCTGAACCTCAGAGGGGAGGGTCTGGATTCCAGAACTTTCCCTGACAGGAGACCAAGTTCCTCCTTTGGAGAATTGACCTTCTATCATCCCAGGAGAGTGGGTGGGGTGCTTGGGCTTCCTTGGGTTCCTGAAGGGCCTTCTGGTCTAGGGGCTTACCTACAAAGTTTCCTTCAAGAGGACATAACACTGCCAGCAAGAGGTGACTCTCAGCCAATCAACATCCTATGTTATGTATGTTAAAGATAATGTGATCTCTCCATGGTGTATTATATATTTTAAAGTGTTGGATTTTATTTGATTTAATTCAAATATCTTTAATTTTTATATAGTGTAGCCATTGATATTGTTTATGAATTCCAAACATAGATATTGGATTATGTTTGTAAACTGGTCTCTTCCTGTGGGCATAATAGATTATATTAACTTCAGAGGTTTCACTTTTACTTTATTAAATTATGATCAGGGGTTCAAATGGCCCATATCAGTAGGACATTGAGTCTTCACTCCCTTGGTGGGCAGGTACTCACTGAGAAAAAGACATGGCAAAGAAGTAGTTAGAGTTTTGATGCTGGAACCTGGGGAAGTAAACACACAGGAGAAGAACACATAGGAATAGAGATGGCTCCATAGACCTGGCAGAGGCCTGGGGAGAGAACCTGATGGTCTACAGCTGACCTTGTGGAGACACCAGAGCAGCCAAGCCCATAAAGAAACAAGCCCCAGACAGAGAGACAAGCTTTATGCCAGCCTACAGCTGAGACCAGAAGAAGCTGGGACCATGGAGTCTGAAGAAGGCTGAATCCTCACAGAGACCAGCAGCCTTCTTGCTCCAACATGTGGCAACAGACTTTGGTGAGGAAAGTAACTTACACTTTATGGCCTTGTGACTGTAAGCTTCTACCCAAAATAAACCCCTTTTGTCAATGCCAACATATTTCTGCTACTTTGCGTCAGTACCCCTTTTGTTGACTAATACATATAGTCAAAGTGGTTGTTATTTTCTTTGCGATTTCTCCCCATTGCTTTGATGATTAGAAAGCCCTTAGAGCTGTTTTTTCACTTACCTTTTAAAACCCATCCAGAATTTTCTTTTGTCTACAATGAAGTGGGAAGATACAAGTTTATTTTTAACCCAAAGAGCTATCAAATTTTCACAGTACCAAACCCTGAAAACTTTATCACTGGCCATGGTTTGGGCTTCTTGTTAACCTAGGAGTGTAGGAGCCATACTGGAGGTGATACTTTCCACAGAAGTGAAGGCCACAGTGGACCAGGGCACCCTGTGCCCACACCAGAAGTGGACAAGCTTGAGTGCCACAGTGGGAGGAACCTCAGGTGTGGTGGGCTTGTTCTGGCCAGTGGTGGTGTGGGAGCAGGAGCCCTGAGCCCATGCTGGGAGGTTTTCTGTCCTTCCCATCCTGTAAAGTGACTTGGAGCACAGGCACACCAGGATTTCCAGCAGCTGTTTGACAAGTTCCTTTAGTATGGCACCCCTGGAATTCTCAAGAACTTTAAGACAATATTAAGGATTGCCTTGTTGGCCTTAGCAGTGTGGCTATGGACAACAACCAGGCTGACTTATCCTCAAACCTCTCCCAGAATAACCAGGTGTCTTGCACAGGATGGAAGGTGTGTGAAGGGTTTGTAGAGGCTCAATTGAAGCTGCTTTCATCCAGTCTGAGTTCCTGGAGTCAGTGAGCTTGGGGGTTCCTGGGATTTCCATCATACTCTGTATATGTGCTGCATTCTCTTCACTGTACTTTCTGTCTTGTACCTTGCTGTTGGTAGAAATGCTTCCTAGTGTTACCACCCAGAGGGAAAAAGTAATGCAAAAACAAACTTAGGCGACCTGGCATTAGGTTCTAGACCTGATACTCCCCAAATCCAGTAAGACCAAGTGTCTGAGTTCACTGTTGGGAGGATCTAAGCAGTCAGATTGATATACATGGCTAACCAGGGGAGGATTAAAGAACAACTAGCATGTGCATTTCTTCATCTTTTATTAGATAATGAGGAAGATGTACTCTCCCTTTAAGGACAAGCTGGGAGGAACAAATGGAGATATTAAAAGATGATATGTGATGGGTGGGGCAAGATGGCATCTGAGTGAATGTACTTCATAATTGCTCCTGCAAAAGACCGGCTGAGTAGGGTTGGAATCTTGCTGCAGTGGGTTGTTTTGGGGACTTACAAGGCAGGAGGTGTTTGGACATCGATTTGGAGAGACTGCAACAGAAATCATGCTTGCTAAAGGTAGAATTGTAGGTTTCTAGCACTGAGGTCAGAAGTGGAGAGGTGGGACTCTTCCCCCTAAGGCGTTCCCTGAACTGTCAGTAGTGTGGTGGCATTCCCAAGCCCTGTGTTCCCCAGAAGCATGGTCCCCAGATCCATGACCCCTAAGCCACCACAGCTGACGTTCCACAGACCCACATACCCCAAGTCTGCAATATCCCAGACTTCCCACTCCCAAATCCAGCACTCAGTGTGGTAAGGGAATACACTAGCCCTTCAGTTTTGGACTGACTCTGTGACTTGGAGGGTTTGTTGGAAGGTGCAGAGGGGCCAAGTGAGTGCGGGTTCAATTTTCAGGTCCCATGCCCCCCATTTTTTTTTTTTTGAGCATGGAGGAGCATACCAGCTGGCTTGGGGAAAGCTGGGAAAGAAAGAAGAGGTGAATCTTCTTAGAAAGCCCAATTTACCTAAAAGTGCTGGGATAGAAAACTTGGTCTGGGAGAAGGTGGAGTCAGAAAATCAACTAGCCCTCCTGTAGCACACCTAAGGGAGATAGACTCTAAGATGTGTTTTGAAAACTTCCATTAGGATATTTGGGGTTCCTGGTGAGGTGTGGGCACTCTCTTTGGAAATTAAGAGACATTGTTTTCTCTGGTGATTTGGTTCACCAAGGACCAACTTGAATCTCCTACTGGACACCTCACACAGCTTCCCTGCTGCCCTGGGAGAGAGGGAAGGGAGAAAGGGGGAAGGTCAGACTCCTAAGCATTTTATTTAAATGCAAAGAGGATTCCTTGCTTGAAACTTTGATCTTCTTTGTTGTTTTATTTTCTGGTTTACCCTTCCTCTTTATCCCCCCATAGCCCTTTCTTCCTCCTCCTCCTCCTCCTCCACTTCTTCTTCTTCTTCTTCTTCTTCTTCTTCTTCTTCTTCTTCTTCTTCTTCTTCTTCTTCTTCTTCTTCTTCTTCTTCCCCCTTTTGCTTGCATTTCCACCCCCTTTTTCCCTTTTTTCTTTCTCTTCTTTTTTATATTTTTTATATTAAGTGTGGCAGGGAGTGATTCATATTTGCTATATTTCCATATCCTCGATTTCCTCTTTCCTGTGTGTACTGATTTTAGCTACCAATGCTAATCCTTTTCCTCTACATCTTTCTATCCTCCATCATTTCGTGTTTCTCTTACATTCCACTGCACTTAATTTAGCCCCCAATTTTTATTTCTAATACCTTTGTACTGTTTTCTGTCTTTTATTCACTCTCTATATTATTGTCCTTTCCTTTCTCTTTCCCACTTTACTGACCACACTGGTCTTTTAATTCATACTATATTCCTCACCATATTCAGTTTACTGTCTCATTATAGATATTCCATTTTTCTTACTGTTATAACTCTACACAGCTTACATGAGTCTAATAGCCATTCTCCTAGATCTCACATGGTTCTTCTGCTAACATTTACTGTCAATACTACTATTATACTTTTTTCTTTTCTTACTTGTTTTGCTTTCCCCTGCCCTAATATTTTCTTTCAAGTGAACTTAGCCAACAACAAGGAAATAGAATAAGAAGAACAAAGTGGCAAAGAGAAAACTTAACACACATGCAAAAACAACAACTAATTAAACCGTGAGACTAGACAAAGAAGTTAATCAACCCAAGCAGATAAAATGATGACCAGACAGCAACAAAAAACTACAATCCAAACCAATAATCAGGAAAACATGACCCAATCCAAAGAACAAACTAAAAACTAGGAAAAAGAGCAGAACATCAAACAAGTAAATAAAGCTCTCAAAACATTTAATAGGGGCCAATTTAATGAGGTGAGGGAAGAGAATATGAAGAAAACACTTGGAGGCATACAGAAGAAATTGCAATCATGCAAAAAAAGACAACGGATATGATGGGGAGGAACAGCACAATCCAAGAAATCAAAAATACACCCTCAGCAAATAACAGCAGATTTGAAGAGGGAGAGGAACTAGTGATGTGGAAGACAGTACATCTGAAATCAAACAGATAGTAGAATTGATAGATAAAAAGAGAGAAAAAATTCAACAGGGACTTTGGGACCTGAATGACAATGCAAAATGCAAAAACATATGCATTATAGGCATCCCAGAAAAAGAAGAGAAGGAAAAGGGAACAGAAGGGGTGTTGGAGGAAATAATGGCTGAAAACTTCCCAAACTTATTGAGGGAGATGAACGTCCACATCCAGGAAGCACAATGCACCCTAAATAGCATAAATCCCAACAGGCCTACCCAAAGACATATACTTGTCAAATTATCCAATGCTCAAGACAAAGAGAAAATTTTAAAGGCAGCAAGAGAAAAGAGAACCATCACATACAAAGTAGACTTCATAAGGTTAAGTGCTGATTTCTCATCTGAAACCAAGGAGGCAAGAAGGAAGTGGTATGACAAAGTCAAGATACTAAAAGAAAAAAAAATTCCTAAGAAGAATATTCTATACAGCTAAACTAACAAAAAATATGGTAGAAAGTTCAAATATTCACAGATAAACAGAAATTAATAGAGTATGCCAACAAGAATCCTGCCCTTCAAGAAATACTAAAGGAAGTTCTATAGGAGGAAAGAAAAACACAGGAGAGACAGAGTTGGAGGAGAGTGTAAGAACAGCTAAAAAGACAAAAAAAGTAAAAAACCAAACAAAATATAACAAACACAAATCCAAAGAAAATATGGCTAATATAAATAATTCCTTGAAAGTGATAACACTGAATGTCAATGGATTAAACTCACCTGTCAAGAGACTCAGACTGGAAGATTGGATAAGAAAGTATGATGCATATATATGTTGTCTACATGAAAAACATCTTAGACCCAGGGATTCAAGGAGGTTGAAAGTGAATGGCTGGAAAACAATCTTACAGGCAAATAATAACCAAAAAAAGGGCAGGAGTAACTATGTTAATGTCATACAAAATAGACTTTAAATGCAAAACAATTATGGGAGACAAATATGGACACTATATATTAGTGAAAGAGATAATCATTCAAAAAGAAAGAACAGTTATAAACATTTATGCTTCTAACAAGGGTGCCTCCGAATATGTGAGGCAAACACTGGAGAAACTAAGGGAAGGAATAGATGTCTCTACAATTATAGTGGGGGACTAATACTCCACTATCACCTTTGGACAGAACATCTCAAAGAGAATCAATAAAGAAACAAAGACTTTGAACAACATATTAGAGGAACTGAACCTAATAAACATATACAGAACATTATAGCCAAATAAAGCAGAATATACATTCTTCCCAAGCACACATGGATCATTCTCCAGGACAGACCACAGGCTAGGTTGCAGAGAAAGTCTCAATGAATTCAGAAAGTTTGAAATCATACAAAATAATTTCTCTGACTGCAGAGGAATGAAGCAGGAAATCTGCAATAGTCAGAGACCCAGATGTGGCAACAAGATATGGAAGTTAAATAACACACTTTTAGAAAAACAGTGGGTCAAGGAGGAAATCTCAAAGAGAAATCAATAACTGCCTTGAAACAAATGAAAATGATAACACACATATCAACACTTATGGGATGCAGCAAAAGTAGTACTGAGAAGGCAATTTATAGTCATAAATTAACACATGATAAAAGAAAACTAAAATTGAAGAACTAACTGCACAGTCAGAGGAATTATTAAAAAACAACAACAAACTAAACCCAAAGAAAGAAGAAAGAAATAACAAAGAGCACAACTAAATGAAAAAAAATAAGAAAGCACTTGAAAAAAATAAACAAAACCAAGAGCCAGTTCAATAAGATTGACAATAAAATTGTCAATAAAATTGACAAACCCTTAGCTGGACTAACAAAGAAAAAAAGAGAAAAGAGGCAAATACAGAAAGTAAGAAATGAGAAAGGGGATATCACCACCGACCCACAGAAAAAAAGACTATCGTAAGAGGATACTTTGAAAAACTATATTCCAACAAGAGGGACAATTTAGAGAAAATAGACAAATTCCAAGAAACACATAAGCAACCTACATTGATGAAAGAGGAAATAAAAAATCTCAACAAACCAATCACAAGTAAATTATAGAATCAGTCATTTAAAACCTCCCAACTAAGAATAGCCCTTGGCCAGATGATTTCACAGGTGAATTCTACCAAACTTTCCATAAAGAACTAACACCAATCTTGCTGAAACTTCCAAAAAATTAACCAAAGAACATTGCATAACTCATACTATGATGCCAACATTACCCTAATACCAAAGCCAAACAAAGACACCACAGGAAAGGAAAATTACAGACCAATCTCTCTAATGAACATAGATGTGGAAATCCTCAACAAAATACTTACTAATCATATTCAACAGCACATTAAATTAATTATACACCATGACCAGGTGGAATTCATTCCTGGTATGCAAGGATGGTTCAACATAAGAAAATACATTAATGTAAAAACCACATAAACAGACTGAAGGAAAAAATCACATGATCATATCTATAGATGCAGAAAAAGCATTTCACAAAATACTGCACTATTTCTTAATAAAAACACTGCAAAAGATTGGAGTATAGGGAAGCTTTCTGAACATGATAAAAGATATATATGAAAAACCCCCAGTTAACATGATTTACAATTTTGGAATCTGAAAATCTTTCCTCCATGATGAGGAACAAGACAAGGATGCCCATTATCACCCCTTCTATTTAATATTTTCTTAGAAGTACTTGCCTGAGCATTGAGGCAAGAACCAGACATAAAAGGCATTCAAATCAGAAAGAAAGAAGTCAAAATTTCACTATTTGCAGATGATCTGATCCTATACATAGAAAATCCAAAGAAGTCTACAACAAAGCTTCTAGAACATAAAAAAGAGTTCAATAATGTTACAGGTTATAAGATCAATGTGCAAAAATCAGTAGCATGTCTGTACACCAATAATGGAAAATCTGAGGAGGCAATGAAGAAAAAAAATACCATTTACAATCATAAATTAAAAAATCAAATACCTAGGAATAAATTTAACTAAAGATATAAAAAAATTTATATGCAGAAAACTACATAACACTGTTTAAGGAAACCAAAGAAGACTTAAATAAATGGAAGAATACTCCCTGTTCATGGATAGGAAGGCTAATTATTATGATGTCTATCTTACCAAAACTGATCTACACATTCAATGCAATCCCAATAAACATCAACACAGCATTCTTTAATGAACTAGAAAAACTAGCTATGAAATTTATTTGGAAAGTAAAGAGGCCACGAATATCCAAAGACATATTGAAAAAGAAAAATGAAATTGGAGGAATCATACTACCTGACTCCAAAACATAACACACTAGTAAAAACATCATGGTATTGGCACAAGGAGAGACACACTGATCAATGGAACCAATTTGAATGTTCTCATATAGAGCCTTATAGATACAGTCATATGATATTCACAAGGCCACCAAACCCACTGAAAGAGGATTACCAACTCATGCCTTATACAAAAATCAACTCAAGATGGATCAAAGACCTAAATATAAGAGCCAAGACCATAAGGACCTTAGAAAGCAATGTAGAGAAACATCTACAGGATCTTGTAATAGGAAATGTATTCATGAACTTCACACCCAAAACACGAGCAGCAAAAGAACAAATAGATAAATGAGACTTCTTCAAAATTAAAGCCTTTTGTACCTCAAAGGACTTTGTCAAGAAAATGAAAAGAGAGCCTACCCAATGGGAAAAAATATTTGGTAACCATATATCTGATAGGAGACTAATATCCTTCAAATATAAAGAACCCCTATATCTCAAAAATAAAAAGACAACCCACCCATCTTAAAAAGTGGCAAGACTTAAACAGACACTTCTCCAAATAAGAAATACAAATGGCTAAAAACCACATGAAAAATAATCAAAATCACTAGACGTTAGGGAAATGCAAATCAAAATTACAGTGAGATACCATCTTACTCCCATGAGACTGGCAGCTATCAAAAACACAGAAGACTACAAGTGTGGGAGAGGATGTGGAGAAATGGAAACACTCAGCCATTGCTGGTGGAAATGCAGAAGGATCCAGCCATTCTGTAGGACAGTTTGGCGGTTTATCAAAAAACTAGCTATAGTTTTGCCATATGACTCAGAAATTCCACTGCTGGGTATATACCCAGTAGAACTGAAAATGAGGACACAAACTGATATATGCACACCAATGTTCATAGCAGCATTGTTCACTATTGCCAAAAGTTGGAATCAACTCAAATGCCCATCAACAAATGAATGGATAAATAAAATGTGGTATAGACATGCAATGGAATACTACTCAGCTTTAAGAACAAATACACTACAAACACATGTGATAACATGGATGAATCTTGAGAATCTTATGTTGAGTGAAGCAACCCAAGCATTGAAGGACAAATACTACATGACCTCAATGATATGAAATAAGTAAACCAAGCTGCCTCAGAGAGCTAGAGACTGGATGATAGGCCTAAAGGAAATTGGAGGGTAGAGGAAGGATGTAAGCTGACACCTACATGGGTGAAATCTATGATAAGGTGGAGGTATTTGTAAAAATAAGAGTTAAAATGGGGCATAGTGTTACCTTTGGGTGGGGCTTTGTGTGCTTGAGGCAGGCTAGGGATGGGAGGATGGGTAATATTGCCCAAGAAATTGGGGGGAGAGTGGGACAACACATGAACATAGGAGATTGTCAGTTATTTTGGTTGAGAGTATAATGCTGAGAAAACTTTTTCAAAATATAATAAGGAAGGTTACCTCTTTAAGATGCTTAAAGGGGAGTATCTGATGCAGGACAGGCTTTGAGGGAGTGTGTGAGTGCTCATTCTGCCATAGTGGGTTATATCATTGGATAGAGACACATATAATGAGAGAGAAGATATACCCACATCCTGGGGGGACTGATGCCCTCAAATAGAGGGAATTGTATCTCTCAAGAGAAATGGTGGTTCCCAGGGCACTAGGGCAGTTGAGCATGTCAAGCCCTCCACACTATTGCAAGTATTTCTGAACATGGTCCTTCAAGCAGTGAAGGTTGACTGTCACTGTGGACCCTGAGGGGAGGGGAAAGAGATATTGAATAGATGGAATCAATGTAACTGTGTGGGCAATAGAAGTGTTCCACTAGATTACACAAGGATGGGTATAAGACATGTTAAATTACACCAAAAATGTATAGGGGCTGATAGGCTAAAATGTAAATTGTAAAGTAAAACATAAGATAACTAAAAATTTAGAAAATTGTATAGTCTAAAATATAAACCACAATGTGAACCGAAATGTTACCTTGTTTGAAAGCTATTGTTTTAGTATCTGTACATCAGTTTCAGTAAATATAGTATGAACATGTAAAAAAAATTATTGCTGTGGAAGGGAAAAGGGTTCTCTGTTGGATATGTTGGAGTACTGTATATTGTATATATGAATTACTGTACTCTCAAACTTTTGTGAAGACAAGCTTAATAATTAGGGAAAAAAAGAAAAA
The DNA here is from genome assembly GCF_030445035.2 of Dasypus novemcinctus. Taxonomy (NCBI): domain Eukaryota; kingdom Metazoa; phylum Chordata; class Mammalia; order Cingulata; family Dasypodidae; genus Dasypus; species Dasypus novemcinctus. The sequence goes on from NW_026688158.1 coordinate 817,502, forward strand.
ACATAGACACGAGAAAAAGACAGAAGAAGCTGCCTTGACAATTTGCATACAAGGCAACACTTATTGCAGTGATGGAAGACAAAGCATCAAAAACAAAGCTTTAGCTGGGTTTGGGGAATGGGAGGAAGAGATGAGATGTAGAGGTGTTTTCGGGACGTGGAGTTGTCCTGGATAGTGCTTCACGGACAATTACGGGACATTGTAGATCCCCCCAGGGCCCACTGGATGGAGCGGGGGAGAGTGTGGGCTATGATGTGGACCATTGACTACGGGGTGCAGTGATGTTCAGAGATGTACTTACTGGGTGCAATGGATGTCTCACGATGATGGGAGAGAGTGTTGCTGTGGGGGGAGTGGGGGTGGGGGCGGTGGGGTTGATTGGGACCTCGTATTTTTTAAATGTAATTCATAAAAATAAATAATTTTAATTAAAAAAAAAGCTTTTGCATTTTTAAATTTTTTTATTCCCCAATTTATTTTTACCTTAATTTTTCTAAATTAACATGTATTCTATATCTGACCTTTAAACTCATCACTATATTCCATTTTACTATTAATGGAACCTGGCAATATATTGGGCTTCATTTTTGAAGAAGTTTTGGATCACAGAGAGGCTCAACAATGGCAGGGTAGGAATACTGGTGTGGGATGTTATGGGCAGGGGACACACGGTTGGAAGGGAGTTCTACAGGGCATATATCCAGGGTACATAAAAATGTTTGAATATTTTCATAGTGGTTACAATTAAAAACAACTGAGGGAGTGCTGAGTTCCTAGCCAGGGGAGCCCTATCACAGTTCCTAAAGGAACAGCAACAATCCCCCAAGTACAACAGCAAAGACCAAAAAAGAAGGAAGGTCCAACAATAAGCCCTTGATACTAATGACTATGCTTGTGAGCCTGTGCACCTGAAATAAGAACAAGGTCTAGAACTCCACGGTGCCTAGGAGTTACCTCCTGAGAGCCTCTGTGTTGCTCAAATGTGGCCAGTCTCAAAGCCAAACTCAGAATGTAAATGTGTTGCCTTCCCCCCAGCGTGAGACATGACTCCTGGGGATGAGCCTCCCTGGCACCAAAGGATTACTACCAAGTACCAGCTAATGATGTAAAAAGAAAATGACCTTAAATAAAAGGGTCAACTCGGATCAACAGAATATCTCAGTCTACATATAATACCAGGTGTTAAAAATGCTTTTGACATGAATAAAAGGGGGAAGTGGAAAGGACAAATGACTTTATATGGCTGTGAGTCTCCAAAAAGAGCCAGGAGGTTATCAGAGGGGTTGCCCTTATGCACTCCTCAGCAGAGTCCCAGAGACAGATAAAGTAGATACAACCCCAGGTATTGGTTCTTCTGAGGGCTACAGAGATCCGTAGGTTCTATGGTAATGGCAGATGGAGTTCAGTGCCATGTCAGTTGGCCCTACTTTGGAATTTGTGTTTCTGTTTGATGGAGCTGGACTCAGATGTGGTCTTTGTCTACAAGCCTCTCCTGTTACTTTTACTAGTCTGTAGTTGGTGCTAGGTTTTAGTGTATAACCTGGGGACCTGACTCTCTGGACTGACCATCTGATAGCCAGGCCCTGAGCCTCAACAGACTTGCAACCCCTACACTCTGGTTTATTGGACTTACCCCACTCAGGTAACATGGAGGTGAAGAAGGTCAACCACCACACCAGGGAGCCAAGAGTGCCTACAACTGAAAGCAGGAGAACTGCATCCAGCATCCATGTGGAATCTAAGCCCTCTCGATATAGATGTGTAGTGGACACAATCATTCTAAGGTACAAAGGATGGAGGAATAGAGTATGGATTAGAGTGTACTTACTGATATTCTATTCATGAACTATTGTGATTAGTAATCAAAGAAAATGTGGCATTGGTGTGGAGAAAGTGGCCATGATGGCAGCTGGGGGTAGGGAGTGGGAGGAGATGAGATGTGGGGGCATTTTTGGGACTTGGAATTGTTCTGGATGGTGCTGCAGGGACAGTTACCAGACATTGTATGTCCTCCCATGGCCCACTAGGTGGAATGTGGGAGAGTGTGGTCTATGATGTGGACCATTGCCCATGAGGTGCAGCAGTGCTCAGAGATGCATTCACCAAATGCAATGAATGTCTCATGATGATGGAGGATATTGTTGTTATGGGGGGAGGAGTGGGGTGAGGGGAGTGGGGGGTATATGGGGACCTCATATCCCTAATGTATAATTTTAAAAATTAAGACAAAATAGAAAAAAGAAAAAAATGATAATTTTTATAAATTTTTTTTAAGGTTTTGCCTTTCTTCACTCTAATAGGTGTTGTCCTGTATATATAGTGGCAAGGCAATCTCTTCCATTTCTTCCTCAGTGTCTCAGCTTTTTTATTTTTCATTATGTCTTCAAAATTTTAAGGTCACATAAAGTCGTACACAGAATATAGGTATCTCCCATGTACCCAACATCCTCCCTTTTCCTCACCAATGATGTTTTTACATGTGAATGTTACATTTGCTAAAACTGATGTACAAATATCAAAACATAACTACCAACCATTTTAGACCATACACTTTTATAAATTTTTGTTGAAATTTATCATGGCCTGTATCCATCATTGCAAGATCATACAGAACACTTCCATTGACCACCAATTACCCCCTCTTCCATCTATTCTATCTTTCTCTCTCCCTCTCCTTGGGGCCCACATTGGCAACCAAGCTTCACTGTTTGAAGGACAAGATTCATAGATACTTGCAACAATGCTGAGGGTTTGGCACACTGGTCTGTCCTTTCCCATTAGGAGGCACCCTTGCTCTTGAGAGACACCCTCCCCTCTATTCGAGAACACTGATGTGTCCTCTCCATTATCGGTGTACAATTCCTGCTCATTGTATTGGTCTACACCCATGAATATAACACCCTGGGTCAGACGGTCCATGGAATTGTGGGTATGTTGGGGGTGGAAAAGGTGAACACGGGGGATTGGTGGGTACGTGGTTGAAAGAATAATATTGAGAAAACACTTTAGACAATATAATACGGAAGGGTTACTGGTTTAGGATATTGGATGGTGGACATCTGGCACAAGGTGCACCAGGGGCAGGCTTCTAGAGAGTGTGTGAGTGCTCATTTTTTAGCTTTTTAAAACTGTGAAGAGTTTGTGAGGAAACACAGTACCTTTGTCTTCTCTTCATTCCCAGAATGTATTTTAGGATTTGCCATATAGTATTGCTGAATAAATATTGTTGAATGACTGAGAAACCGAATGGTTGTGTGCGTTGAACAGATATTGCTAATTATGGGGGAGAAAGGAGAAGCAGTGAGACAAGAGGAAATTCTCTTGTGAGTGGGTGTCTCCATTCATGACAGCCAACTCCAGAGGAGAAAAATTGGAAATAAGATAGTTTAGTGTATTCAGAATCTTTCTCCAAAAATAGCAAGAGGAAAATCACTATGGGAAACCTGACAATACTCGAGCCCACTGCTTGATAGTGGTGACCTCCTCCTGAAAGGTAGGTGTCCACAGGGATAAGAGATGAACATGGAGCTCCAAAGCTGTCACAAGGGACAAAACTGGAACAAACTTGCATTGTGCTTTCCTTTCTTATCTCCAGAGAAATAATTATCTCAGGGAGTATTGAGACAAAAGAATACTTCATTAATGTGGTTCATGGGAATGGAATCCCTAATTGTTCAGATACTCTATGTGCTTCTCCTTCACTATATCAAAGAAATACAATTTGTCTTCTACAGATCTCATGACTCATTCCATCTCACTTCTCTTCTTGGGAGCAGAGCCTCCAACTTCTTTCATCATTCAAGGAAGAACCTGCATTGATGAACTTAGACCCTGCCTTGATAACTTCAGAGTGAGTTACAGAATCGTCACAGGTACTGGGGGAATATATTTTTGGCTCCATGGACACCTTTTATTGGTAGAAGCTTTAAGGAAATCAACAGATTACAATTATAGAGAAAGCTTAAAACACAAAGTCTGTCTTATTAAAAAGCCTGAGTGGAAATAGCAGATAAACTAAGATAGATTTTTTTCCAATCTGTCTCCTCTGATCTCTCACTCTTGGGTCTTCCCTTTCTCAGAAGCATTGTTTCCTTGTTTCACTCATTCTTCTTTCTCTACAATTTTAGAAATCATCTGTTTAACTGCATTCATTTATTTTTTTTTTCTTTTAGTCATTCAATATATGTGGCTCTGGAATTCTGGTGAAGTGGATCAGAAATTACCGACTCATCCTGGGGAGGTTAGTGAAGGCATCACAAGGGAGATTTTAATTGTAATAAGACTTGAAAGAGGATTTAGAGTAATTTCAGGAGGAAAAAAGGATAGAAGTACACCAAGAAGAAATGACATGAACACAAATATGGAGTCAATATAATCATAAGTTGTGGTGAGGTTTTAAAAATAGTTCTTTTTTAAAAAGAAATCAACTTTATTGGTACATATTAATAAAGCATACAATTCCTCTGATGCGTAAAATTCGTTGTATTTGCCATAATGACATAATTGTGCATTCATTACTTCAGTCATTATTAGAGTATGTTCACTGAGAGGTAAAGGTTTTCCTTGTATGTTTTTATAAATGGGCTATAAGATTTTTTAAGCAAAATTTTTATGGTCTTCTTTTTTAATGATACATAGATCACACTAAATTTTACATTAAAAAATATGAGGTTCCCATATACCCCACTCCCCAAATACCCAATCCTCACACTTTAACAACCTCTTTCATCAGTTGGCACATTCCTTTTATTTGATGAATACATTTTGGAGCATTGCTACGAAGCTTAGATTATAGTTTACATGGTAGTTTACACTCTCTCCCAGTCCGTCCAGTGTGTTATGGTAGGATATATAATATCCTGCATCTGTTCCTGTGATATCATTCAGGACAACTCCAAGTCCCAAAAAAGCAACCATATCACAGCCTTTTCTTCCCTCTCCCTGCACTCAACAACTCCAATTGTCGCTGTCTCTTAAACAGGGACACAATTTCTTCCATTGCTAGAGTCACAATAAGTCTATAGTAGAATACCATTGAATCCACTCTAATTCTTTTTTTATTCCTCTATCCTGAGGATCTTGGGATGGTGATGACCACTCCACCTCTAAATCGAGAGGGGCCTTAGATCCCTCATATCTGATGAATGGAATTCTGCTTGCAGTTGTGGACTCTCTCTGTTCCCTGGTGTGGTGGTTGACCAACATTTTGTTTGCTTTCAGATTTGGAGATTACAAATATAGCTGCTGTAAACATTCATGTGTGGACCTTTGTGTGGACTCCAATTTTCATATCACATATATGTATACCTAAAAACAAAACTGCTGGATTGTATGGTAAGACAATGTTTAGTTTTACAAGAAACTGCTAAACTGCCTTCTGGCAGAACCATTTTGTATTCTCACTAGCAGAGAATGAAAGATGTATTGCTCCACATACTCAACAGCAATTGGTATTCGCAGTTTTAAGTTTTTATCTCTTCTAATAAGCATGTGATCATATATCATTATGGTCATAGTCTTCCAATTCCCTAATGACAAATGATGTTTAATTTTTAAAAGATTTTAATTTATTTATTTATTCATTTATTTATTTAAATTTTTAAAATTTTAAAGTAGATTTAGATTACATAAATGTTACATAACATGTAGATTACATAACATATAGAGGGGCCACATATGCCCCACCTCTTCTCCCTCCCACTCTTTCCCATAGTAACAACATCTTTCATTAGTATAGTACATTTGCTACAATTGATGAACACATAAAGAAACAATGCTACTAACCGTGGACTATAGTTTATATTGTAGTTAACAGCCTTTCCTGCACAATTTTAGGTAATGACAAAACACATACGGCCTGTATCCATCATTGCAAGGTCATGCAGAACAATCCCAATGTCCTGAAAATGCCCTGATATTACACCTATTCTGCCTGCTCCCTCCTCTCAGAATCTCTAGTGGCCATGGCCTTTATATCAATGATAAACATTCTTCCATTGCTAGAATAATAAATCTATAATAGAAAAATAATAAGTCTACTTTAGTCCATTGTTGATTCCCCAATCTTGAGGATTTTGTGACGGTGATGCCCACTGTTTCTAATTGAGAGCAGGCTTAGATCCCTTGGGGTATTTGGGTGGAACTGTTGCTTAGAGTTGCAGACATTCTTTGCTCCTTGGGATAGGTGTTGTTCATTATCATCTCCTTATTTGTTGTGCTGCATAGGTCCAATGAACTGGAGAGTAAGTGTTGAAACTCTGCTTAGATTAAAGGTTCAACTGGCACATGAACAGACCAAAAATATAAGGCTCTGACTCATGTATTTAACAAGGATAGTGCCAATGCATGGCTTTATGTAAATAACATGTAGAGAAGAGCCACATGTTGGGAATCTACAAATGAGTCTAACTATTTTATATTGGGGAACATAAATTCAAAAGTAAGTCCTACTGACAAATTCCTGAGAGTCTCTGCACTATTTGTAGTGTCTAGATATCTCTAGAACCATCAGGATCCCTGCTGTATGAGGCACTGTTTACTATAACAGTTAATGAGATTCTGCTGAGACCAGCATAAGCATAACCTCTGGAATGACCTCCAAACTCACTTTGAAATCTCTTAGTCATAAAATGTCATCTGCACTGAATATTTCCCCTTTTTAGTCAAGGTCTTTTTCAGATGCATTGCTAGTTGGCAATTCATAGTAATACCTAGGTGCCAGTGAAGTTGAATTTCTTTTTATATTTTGTGTTTTGTACTTGTATTTTGAATTTCTTCCTAGGTTAGGATTCTGTTCATACCTTTTGCAGATTTTTAAATTCAGCATTTGCTTTCTTATTTTGTAGTGTTAATATTAATTTCTACATTTGTATACAAATCATTTATCAGATGTTTTGTGTTTTTCCAAATCTGTATGTTTTCTTACAACCCCTTATCAATGTCTTTCACAGAGCAGATATTTTACATTTGAATAAAAACTGACTTATAAATTTTAATCTCTCATGAAACATGCTTCCATTGCTATATCTAAAAACTCATTTCCATCCTATGGGTCCTTTGATTTTCTTCACATTTCACTCTAGCACTTTTGCAATGCATTTTACTTTGAAGTGGTATGATTCATTTTGATTTAATTTTTGTGAAATGAATTCAATCAGTGTTAAGTACCTTTTTTGTTTGGCATGAGTGCATCCTGTTGTTACCAGATTCTAAGTTCTTGGCTATGCTGCAGAGGTGAATTTCTAGAGCATGCCAGGTGAGTTAGGCCAGTAATTTATTCAGGTAAGGAGGGAAGAGAATTGGGAGAAAATAACAGAGCAGGGTCCCAGGTAGTGAGGAAGGGGCTGAAAAGGGATGAAGAGGGCTAATTTACAAGCTACAATTTCCCATTATAGATTATAAATCCCTAGGGTAACGTGCATGGCCACATGGCAGAGGAAAAATGATGAAAGCGACACGCAGAGGGCAAGACACACCTTAGGCAAAAAGCTAGGCAAGAGCAAGCTCAAGCCTCACGGTTTGCTTTTAAACTGCTAATTATTCCACCGCTTTGCTAATGGCAGGGGAGGGGGTTTCAGTTGTTTGCTCTTTGGATTGATTACCCTGCCCATCAATTCTTTAGTGAGGACCCCATGATAAAGTTCCCAGGTAACATCCGAGCTTTTCCATATTCTCAGGAAGGAGTCTTTGTTCTGGGTAGCAGAATCCTAGGGGTGAGATTCCTCCAGCAGCCATCTTAGGGGTTTTTGATGTCCATGTGGCCTCTGTCAGGTTCCAGATCCATCTATTCCCTATCTTACTAGCCTGCTTCACTACTGTTCCAACACCACTTCTTGAAAATATCGTACTTTCTACACTGAATTACCCTAGTCCTCTCTGAAACATCAGTGGAACCCATTTGTGTGGGATCATTTGTCCATTTCACCAAAAGGATTTTTTAAATTATTGTGTTTTTATAATAACTGTTACAACCAAATAACATGGTTCCTACAACTTTGTTCTTCTTTTCTATTTTGTCACAGGGTACAAAGAAAACTGGACATAATGTTTGCTGCTTAATTAAAGTCTGAGAGAATTTATCATAGAAATTATTGCCTTGGCAAAGTGTATTCTATTATGGCCAAGAGTTTCTAGGCATCACAACTATCAAAGAGAAGCAGGAACATATGTTTTCCCTGACATTTTCAGAAAAGGGTACTAGATCTCTATAAAATCTATAAAAATATTAACTTAATGTAATTACAATACAAACAGTACCATTTATTATATTTTTCTGATTACGGCTTGAGGCTAAATTGCATTGTTTTGAATATCTCCTCCAGGATATTTATCATCCACATGGAAACAGAAAACCAAACATATGTTTTAAAATTCATCCTCCTGGGGCTCTCAGAAGATACAGAGGTGCAGTCCCTCCTCTTTGGGATGTTCCTGACCATGTACCTGGTCACCTTCACTGGCAACCTGCTCATCATCCTGGCTGTCATCTTGGACTCCCATCTCCACACACCCATGTACTTCTTCCTCTCCAACCTGTCTTTTACTGATATCTGTTTCACCTCCACAACAGTACCAAAGATGCTGCTGAACATCCACACAGGCAACAAGATCATAACTTTTGAAAACTGTCTCACCCAGATGTATTTTTTCATGCTTTTTGGACAATTAGATAACTCCTTCTTGACTGCAATGGCCTATGACCGCTTCGTGGCCATCTGTCACCCCCTGCACTACACAGTCATCATGAACCCCTGGCTCTGTGGCCTCCTACTGCTGGCATCCTGGTTATTGAGTGTTTTGGACTCTCTTTTGCATAACTTAATGGTTTTGCAATTGTCTTTTTGTACAGAGATGGAAATGCCCCACTTTTTCTGTGAACTTAATCAGGTAGTCAGATATGCTTGTTCTGACACCTTCCTCAATGAGCTTGTGATGTATTTTGCAGGTGGACTTCTGGGGGTTATACCACTCACTGGGATCTTTTTCTCTTACTATAAAATTATATCCTCAATTTTGAGAATCTCAACAGCTCGTGGTAAATATAAAGCATTTTCTACTTGTGGGTCTCACCTTTCAGTAGTGACCTTGTTTTATGGTACAGGTCTTGGAGTGTACCTTAGCTCTGCTGCTACCCAAAACTCAAGGGCAAATGCAATAGCCTCAGTGATGTACACGGCAGTCACTCCCATGTTGAATCCCTTTATATACAGTCTTAGAAACAAGGACATAAAGCAGGCCTTTAAAAAGCTGGGAAACATTCTGTCTATAAAAGGATACTTTGTCTCAAGTTTACAAAAGTGCTCATGATTAACAGAGATCAAACACTAGAAGATTCTTTTTTTGAAAATGAAATATTTTGTTGTCTTGTTTTGAAGATACATAGATAACACAAAATGTAACATTAAAAATATGAGGTTCCCATATATACCACTCCCCACCCCACCACCACTCCTCTTACACCAACAACTTCTGGTTGTGTGGATTATCATTTGCATTGTAGTTTACACTTTCCCACAGTCCATTCAATGGCTTATGGCATGATATGTAATGTCCTTCATCTATCCCTACTATATCATTCAGGGCAACTTCAAGTCCTGAAAATGCCTCCATATCACACATCTTCCCTCTCCCAGCACTCAGCAACTCCCATGGCCACTGTCTCCAGACAGACTAGTGTGTCAAATCCTCAGCATTGTTGCAAGTATCTGTGAATCTTATGCTCCAAGCAGTGAAGCTTGGTTGTCACTGTGGGCCCCAAGGGGTGGGGGAGAGAGGAGTAGAATAGATGGAAGAGGGGACAACTGGGGGCAGTGGGAGTGTCCCACAAGATCATGCAGTGATGGATATAGGCCTTGTTAAATTTCACCAAAAAATTAAATGTAAACCATAATGTAAACCATAATACAACCAAATTTTTATAAAATTGTACAATCTAAATTATAAACCATAATGTAACCCATAGTGAAACCATGGTTTGTATCTATGTTTCAATATCTGTGCATCAGCTATAGCAAATATATGCACATTAAAAAGATAATTGCATGGGAAGAGAGAAAAGTGTTTGATGTTGGCATATCAGATTCCCCTATATTGTATATGTGACTTTATTGTGATCTAAAACTTTTTTGAAGACATAATAATTTTTTTAAACAAAGGATGAAGACCCTGAGAAAAGAATGGGAGAGATAGCTTTTCTATTGTACATACATAGCAACACCTATTACAGTGATAAAAGGAAAGCAAAATGTCAAATATATTTTATGATATTTTGCATTTTAATACCCCGATTTATTTTTTACTTTATTTTAGTTTTTCTTAAATATATATAGAATAAAAATATTCTATTTTTAATCTTTAAACCTATCACTACTATTTCATTTTCCTATTAATTGAGTTTAGAAATATACCCGTGTGGAGCTGGCCCACATGCAGTGCTGATGCATGCAAGGAGTGCCCTGCCATGCAGGGGTGTCCCCCACATAGGGGAACCCCACACGCAAGGAGTGTGCCTCATAAGGAGAGCCACCCAGCACAAAAGAAAGTGCAGCCTGCCCAAGAATGGCGCCGCCTACACTTCCCGTGCCACTGATGACAACGGAAGTGGACAAAGAAACAAGATGCAGCAAATAGACACAGAGAACAGACAATGGGGGCAGAAGGGTGGAATTAATTAAATAAATAAATCTTTTTAAAAAAAGAAATATATTAGCATACAGTTTTGAAGAAGTTTTGGATCAGAGAGTGGTTCAACAATTGCAGGGCAGGAGCACTGGTGTGGGATGTCATTGATGGGGGATGCATGAGTAGGAGGTATTTCCTCAGGGCATTCATACAGCGTATATAAATATATTTTGGATATTAATTGTCATAGTAGGTAGAGAATGACATGAAAACTGAGGAAGTGCTGAGTTCCTATTCTGGGAAACTGTTGCACTCCCCAATTGAGGAGCAACTATTCCCCAAGTGCAAGAACAAAGACCAGTGAAGAAGGATGGTCCAATGATGGGCCCTTGATACTGATGACTATGCTTATGAGCCTGTATGCTTGAAATTTCAACTAGATCTAGAGCTGCAAGGTGCCTAAGAGTAACCTCCTGAGAGCCTCCATGTTGCTCAAATGTGACCACTCCTTAGGTCAACTCAACATTACCATCCCTCCAGCATGGGACATATCCCCTGGGTTGAGAATCCCTGATGCTGAGGAATTACTACCAAGCATGAGCTTGTGATACAATTAGAAAAATACCTTGAATAAAAAGGGGAAATGGGAAAGACAAATGAGTTCATATGGCTAAGAGACTTCAAAATGAGTCAGGAGGTCTTCAGATGAATTGGGCTTATGCATCTTTCAGCAGAATCTCAGAGACAGCCTAAGTAGATACTACCCCAGGTAGTGGTTCTCCTGAGGACTACAGAGACACCTCATTCCTATGGTCATGGCAGATGGCTCTGGAGTTCTGTGCCTTGCCAGTAGGCCCTACTTTGGAATTTGTACTCTGAAGTGTGATGGAGTTGGACTCAGATGTGATCTTTCTACACATACCTCTCTGTCACTTTTACTTGACCTGTTGTTGGTGCTGGGGTTGTTGTATGGTCAGGAGACTTGAATGAGCCTCAGCAGAATTGCAACACCTGCTCTCCAATTCATTGTATTTGCCAGTGTCAGCTAACAGAGAGGTGAGGATGGTCAACCACCATACCAGGGAACCGAGAAAGTCTACAAGTGCAAGCAGGAGAATTCCACCCATCAGCCATGTGAGATCTAAGCCAACTCTCAATTTAGAGGTGGAGTGGACATCACCATCCCAGGGTACACAAGGTGGAGGAATAAAATATGGATTAGAGAAGATCTTAATCTAGGTACTTTTAAGTGTATAGAGAGATAATCCAGCATTTGCCTAATAAAAACTTATATTTGTTTCATATTTGTATATCATGGATTCCTATTTCTTTTGTATTATTTTACATCATGTGTTCTCTCATTGTATTCCTGGAATCAGGATTGAAGATAGAAACTGCTGCCTGGATTTTCAGCAGTAAAATATTTCATTCAGTTTATTCTGTATATGTAAAATTATAAGAGGTGTTGGAGGGATGAAAGCGTATTGCAGTCACTCCCAGATGAAAGAAACTGCTTGTGTTTTATGGTGTTAGTGAAAAATAAGCTCTCCTAGCGAAGGCTCTGTACCACCTACCAGGGCTTGTTCATTAGTTCCTGAAAGAGGTCACATCCTGAACTGGAGATGTCATCTGACTGCTTTATAGTAATCCACATTCCATCTCCAATATGTGCCTTTCTCCTGCACCTTCAAAATCATAATTCAAGTGAGGTTGTAATCAACAACACAATCCCTGATTCTTCAAACAATGCTGGTTTCAATAATTTCTATCATTCTTCCAGTGACATAAATTTGCCCTTTAAAAAATATTTCCATATTGAAGGATATTATCTGGAAATTTCTTTCAGCACTCCATATGATAATAGTCCTCATTTATGGGTCATAAAAAGCTAATATGTGTTTTTCTGCATTTCCTACTATATCTTATTCTAATATTAAACCCAGATATTAGGACATAATTTCAGACATTTATGTAGGGTTACTGTTTTCTTCTGGGTAGACTAAGGTGAATGCTTCATTCATCAACTGATTTCCTTGCCATCACTACAAATGGCAAACCAGAGTGGCATTTTGGAATTTGTGATTTCTCCGAGCTAATGGTCATATTTGAAAATGTTAATAATTGCTTACATATTTGTATTCACTTGAAATTCTTTGGCAAAGTTGTGAATTCATTTTCAGGTGTAATTTATTAACACACAGGTTCAGTCTCTGATGGAGTCATACACTTATCAGAACTGCAACTTTCAGGGTAAGATATTTCATTCATGCAGTTTTATAAAATGACTGTGTTTTGATTACACCATAATCTGAAAATTAAAAATCCTCACCTTGTCATTTTTTTCTGGAATTCCCTCCAGTGCAAGTAAGAGCCCCACCTTATTCCACATTACTTGAATTAGAATTCTCAGTAAAATCATTTTTCACGTAAACCAGTTTGTCAATACCTTTCCTAGGTGCTTTCTTTAAATGTTACTGCAAACACTATATTGTGAATCATTTTTTCCAAGCTATACAAGAGCAATTATGTACATTTATCACATGAAAATAGTGTCAGTGGTCTTTCTCACTCCCAACAATTTGATGTATCAGTTCCCAATTGCTACCCTGCAAGACTGTTATTTTGTAATCAGTTCTTGTACAAAATAGTTTACATGAAAGGCTTATTTTCAAGCAGAAATCTCTTTCCAAATAAAAGCTTTTAAGAATTTTTACTTTAGTCCATTGTACATTAAAATAAGTAGACTTATTATTATTCTATTATAGACATATTATTATAGTAACTGAAGAATTTTATCATTGAAATAAAGGCATTGGCCACCAGAGGTTCTGAGGGGAGGGAAGGGAAGAATAGGAGTAATATGGAGACATTCTAGAGACATGAGAATTCTCCTACATGACCTTGCAATGTTGGAAACAAGACCATTATACATTTTGTCACAGCCTATAAAGTTATGTGAGACTGTGGGTAAACGATAATCTAAAATATAGTCCATGGTTAGTAGCAATGCTTCAATATGTGTTCCTCAATGTTAACAAATGTACAACTCTAATAAAACAAGTTGTTCATGTGGTAAAGTGTGGGATGGTGAGGGGCTGGAGCATATGGGAATCTCCTATATTTTTAATGTAACATTTATGTAATCTAAAGCTTCTTTAAAAAAAAGTTAAAATTTTGAAAAAGAATCTTGAGAAAAAGCATGGTAGGCATGAACAGTCATCTTATTGAAGAAACTAGAGTTATGTCTTTCAATAATTGGAAGTATAGAAAACAGTGAAATACAGCCCAGCTAAGAAAGGTGATACTTTTGTTATAATTAGGAACACTGTATAATCAAGAAGACTCCACTGGAATTATTGACCACACAAATATGCCCCCTTTCTGCAGTCACGGAGAAGGAGGCTTGTGTCTTTAATATTGTTTAAATAGGCTCTGGACCGACAATGTGATAACCAGGTCCTGAGCCTCAACAGACTCCAGCACCTACAATCTGATTTATTGGACTTACCACACTCAGCTAAGATGGAGTTGAAGAAGGACAATCACCACACCATGGAGCCTAGAGTGATTACAACCGAAAATGGGAGGATTGCATCGAGCATCCATGTGGAATCTGAGCCTCCTCTTGACATAGAGGTGCAATGGACACTACCAATCCAATGTCCACAAAGAGGAGGTGGCATTGGATTGGGAAAAGTGGACATGGTGGACGATGGGTGTGGGGAAAGGCAGGAAGAGATGAGAGGTGGAGGCGTCTTTGGGTCATGGAGCTGCCCTGGATGGTGCCTCAGAGGTAATCACCGGACATTGTAAATGCTCACAGGGCCCACTGGATGGAATGGAGGCGAGTATGGACCATGATGTGGACCATTGTCTATGAGGTGCAGAGGTGCCCAAAGATGTACTTACCAAATCCGATGGACATGTCATGACGATGGGAACGAGTGTTGTTGGGGGGGGAGAGGGAGGGTGGGGGGGTGGGGATGAATGGGACCTCACATATATATTTTTAATGTAATATTATTACAAAGTCAATAAAAAAAAATTGGGTAGTGAGAAAAAAATAAATAAATAAATAAATAAATAGGCACCACCACCTGCAGTTTCCCCATCTGGAGGACAGGAATACAAGCCAGAAAGAGGGAGAAAAGACTGCTAAGAATCACCTACCCTACTGATCTCACACCCTAAGAAGACTCAGTTGTGGATGCCAAACTTACTTACACTTTGCGTGTATTTATGAAGAGAAGGTGATTGTGTATCTTTCAAAATCCCCTAAGAAACTTCCGGTTTCCTTTCTAAATATTTAGCTGGTACACTGATTCATAAGGTAACATTTTTATTAAGCCAATATCATATGTGAATGATGGAGATCTTTTCAACTCTATTATATTCTTCTAGAAGTTATGTTATTACAAAGATCTTTTCTTATTTCCCCATTCCTGCTTCTTTTCTTTTTCTTTCAAAAAAAAAATTGTTCCTGGTTTTGTCAGTAGAATTTTATTCTTTCTCAGGATCCTAAAATATGTGGAAACAATGATTCACTCTAAACTGAGGGGATAAATTTGTTCTCATGTAAAACTAAGTTTATTCCTTAAGAGTCTATAAATGGCTCTAAGGGGGGGGAAGCATCATATTGTCTGTTATCAGTGAAACTTAAGTACAGTTAGGGTGTTTTTTTAAAGGGAAACCTTGAAGAGAGTTCCTAAAATATAAATTTCATCTAAAGACACTTCCATAAATTCGGTGAGGAATAAACACCAAGTTACAGAGGGAAAAACTAGTGTTTTTCTTGAAGAAGTGGGGGATTTATTTGCTGTCTGAAAACCATGAAATATATGTTACATAAAAGGAGGGCAAGACACATTTTGAGTGAGCTCTGTTCTGTTTAATTGAATATCGTGTGAGTAGAATAAATCCTTTGGGACCCTATCATGAGAAATTTAGAAAAGATGAATACTGTCAATTGAAGATTTACTGTCCAGAGTGGGGAAGTGAGAATAAACACACCCAGATCCAAGGAATATCAGTTAAACCAAAAGAAAGTAGAAAACTGTAACAGAGGCCTTACCTGTTAAAATGCATTGTAATAAGGTAGCCTGTGTTTGAATATATTTCAAACATAGGAGCAATTACTCCTTCCTCCACTGCCAAGAACTGAGTTTACAAGAGAAGCAAATTCTAGAGTAACAGTATTGAATGAGAAGGTCCTGGATTTCACATTTTAATTTATTTGTCCAATGCCATACTTCCTATTTCTCCTCATTTCCAGATCACCCCTCTCAGAAGAACTGGAAGCACCTGCATATTAATAGCTCTGAGATACATCATCCTAAGTGTGGTTATATATATGTTTCATTTCCTGAATGAAAATATTTTGTATTTATTTATTATCCAAGAAGGAAAACATCAGTGGAACAATAAATCACTGAAATGAACCTGTAGATCTGTTTCGCTGTGTGAAGAAAATATGAGAAGGAATGTTTTACTGGCAGTAAATGGAGGGAAACGGATAAAATGTCAAGTGTAGGAGGTCCACAGATATAAATTTGGTTTATTTTCCATTTCTGCTTCAGGGTTAGTGGGTCTTTGATTCCCATTATAGATAAATCTCTCCCATTTCCATTACTTGGAAATTCTAAATTTTCATCATTGTACATTTTAGTCTCAAAGGTTCTATTTATTTCATTATTGAAATAAACCATTTTATATAATTGCAATCTTCTTTTTAATCTTTTAAAACTCATTAAAAAGTGTTGTTTCCTATTCTCTGAATATTTTCAAAATCTGAAACACTTAAAGGCTTTTATTCCTATTGCCTGTTTTTTTCTGTCTTTTAGTTATGATACCTTGCTTTCTTAGTGTCTTTATAGATTTCTTGAATTTTTAAAAAGATACTTAGATTACACAAATATCACATAAAAAAAGATAGGGGATTCCAATATGCCCCACTTCCCACACCTCACACACTTTCCCACATTCACATCTTTCATTAGTGAAGTACATTCATTGCAATTGATGAACACATTCTGGAGCATTGCCCCTAAGCATGGACAAATGTTTACATTGTAGTTTACACTCTCTTTGACACAATTCCACAGGTTATGGCAAGATATATAATGGTTTGCATCTGTCATTGCAATGTCTTTTAGGACAATTCCCAATTCCAAAAAATGCCTTTGTATTACACCTGTTTTTCCTGTTTCCTGCCCTCAGAATCTCCAGTGACCACTATCTTCACATTCCTTACATGTGGCTTTTCTGTCCTTTCATTTGAACCTGTAATTAGTACTAGAGTTGGTAGGTTTATGTACAAGAGACTTAAATTTGGGGCTGTCCATGTACCAGCTGGGTCCTGAATCTCAATAGATTTGCAACACCTTATCTCCAGTTCATTGGTTTCACCAAAGACAACAGACAATGGGTGATGATGGACAACTACCATACCAAGTAACTGAGAAAACCTACAACTGCAAGCAAAAGAATCCCATCCATCAGCTCTAATGGATCACAGCCCATCTCTATTAGATGTGGAGTAGACATCATTATCCCAGAATCCTCTTGTTTGGGGAATGAAATTTGGAATAAAGTAGGCTTACTGGTATCTTACTATGGACTTATTGAGATTATAGCAATGGAAAAATTTATCCATTGATATAATGAGTTTTTGAATTGTGCTCTGTTTAATTTGAGTACATATTTGTATGAATTCTTGGAGGTCTCGGTGGAAAAGAGAGGATTCACATTTTACATTATTTGAAAATTAGCAAGCTAAAACAATTTAATGTTAAGTTGTACACCTTGAGCCTTTAAGGTCACAAAGCTTCTGTGATTTCAGATTGCATACTGGATCCTCATTCAGAGAGCTTTGGCACTGGTAGCACCATGGTCAGGAGAAGTGTGTGTCTTCATACACATAATTGATTAATGTATTTATACTTTGTTAACCTTTACAATGCAACTATAATTCTAAGGATCCATCTTTTATATAGGAATCTCTTACCAGAGTTTCCACTTAGGAGAATTTTTTAATTCATTTTCATATGGAACCTATTTAGTAATATGGAATCTAAAATTCCTTAATGTGGACAGTCTCTCAAAACTGCAGCTGGCATTTGAAAACCACTACACATCCTAGTCCATTTTATTATTTATTTTGTGGCTAAACTAATTCATTCTGTTAGGCCAGATTTGGGATGAATTTAAAATATTCAGGGAAATTTATAGGTGTGAATCCTCATATTTTAAAAAATAACACATTAAAAGCCTATCTACAGGGAAGCAGACTTGGCCCAGTGGATAGGGCATCTGTCTACCACATGGGAGATCCACATGGGAGGTCCGCAGTTCAAACTCAGGGCCTCCTTGACCCGTGTCCAGCTGGCCATGCACAGTGCTATTGCATGCAAGGAGTACCATGCCACACAGGGGTGTCCCTGCATAGGGGAGCCCCATGTGCAAGGAGTGCACCCCATAAAGAGAGCCACCCAGTGCGAAAGAAAGTTCAGCCTGCCCAGGAATGGCACCACAAACACGGAGAGCTGACGCAGCAAGGAGAACAACAAAAAAGAAACACTGATTCCCATGCTGCTGACAACAACAGAAGCGGACAAAGAAGAACATGCAGCAAATAGACACAGAGAACAGACAATTGGGCGGGGGTTGGGGGAGAAGGGGAGAGAAAAAAAATTTTTTAAAGCCTAACTACAGATTAGTGGGAAATAGAAAAAGAAGGGCAAACTACCTAAATCTAGTAGAAGGAGAAAAATAATATCGATTTAAGTGAAGAGAAATGAACTAGAGAATAGAAAAAACAATTGTGTGAACCAATGAAATTGCTTCTTGGAAAAGATCAATAAAATAGAAAAGGTTCATTTAGATTGAAAAAGAAACAAGAAAGAGGATGCAAATTACCAAAATAAAAAATGTAATAAGGGATGTTGCTAAATATTGCTGACATTAAAGGGATTATGAATTAAAACTATGAACATTTGTCTACCAGAAATCTAGAAAATAGAAGAAATGGACCAATTCCTAAAAACATGCAATTTATCTAAATTGACTGGAAAGAAATAGATCTCAACAAAAACATGAGTAAAGAAATTTAATTAGTTATCAAAAACTTCTCAAAACTAGAAGTCTAGGATCAGACAGCTTCCAAAATGAAATCTATGAAATATTCAAAGAATTAATGACAATATTTGTCATAACCTTTCAACTTGAAGTCAAGATACATATAGCCTCCAAACTCATTCTATGAGACTAAAATTATTTTTGATGCCAAAACTACATAAAGCACATCAAAGAAAGTAAAGCAAGGAGCAATTTCTCTCATAAATATAGATGCAAAACACTTAACAAATACTAACATGTCAAATCCAAGAGAATATTACAAGAATTACTCACCAAGACAAAATGGGATTCAAAATCAATGTTCAACTTAAGAAAATCAATGTAATGTACCCATTAACCCAAAGAAAAGGAAATCACATGAAAATCTCAATTGATGCAGAAAATGTGAATGATAAATTCCAACACCTTTTCATGATAAAAATACTTAGAAAAATAAGAATATAAATAACTCCCTAAACAGAATAAACAAAATATATAAGAAAACACAGGTAACCTTTTCCTCAATCCTGAAAGAGTGGAAGTTATCTCTTTGAGATCTGCAACAAGACAAGGATGACTGCTTTCAATACTGCTATTCAGTATTATACTGGAAGTTAAGAAATTAGGCCATAAAACTAAATTTATTTATTTAGCCTTTAGGCTACCCAATTTAGAAAGAAAAAGTGAAATCATCTGTTTTAAGAGATTTGGTGATCCTTATCTAGATCATGACAAACTGACCCAAGAAAACCCTAGAGCTCATAAATGAATTCAACCAAATGAAACCTATCAAGTTTACATGAAAAAAAAAAAAGTTTTATTTTATACAATAGAAAGAACATTCTTAAATGGATAATAAAAAAAAAAATCCATTCATCATAGCATCTAAAAGAAGAAAATGCATAGGAATAGTTTTAACTAAACTGCATGCACAATGAAAACTTCAAAAAAAAAGTTGAATGAAATAATAAAAGAACTAAGTAAATGGCAAGGTATTCTGTGTTAATGAATAGGGAGAATTAATATTGTTAAGATGTGAGTACTACCCAAAGTTATCTACAGCTTCAATGTAATTCCCATCTAAGTCCTAAAAGCCTTTTTAGCAGAAATGGAAAAGCTGATTCTGATTTATATGGAAATACACTCCAGGAGGACTCCAGTATCATCTTATTATGTTGCATTTACTTATTTGCTTATCTCATGCCTTCTGAAGGCTGTGAGCTGTTTGAGCAGAAGCAAAATATCTCACTCTTCTATTCATTCTCAGAACATAACTTACTATTTACCATACAGTATTGTTGAATAAATATTTGTCAAATGACTAAGAAATAAATGATTGAGTGAGTTGCACATATATTGCTAAGTTTTTGGGAGAATGGAGAAGAAGTGAGAGAAAAGGAAATCTTGTTGAGAGAGGGAAGTCCCATGACTCCAAAGGAGACAGATTGGAAACAAGATATTTTAGTGTACCCAGAATCTTTTTTACTATCAGTGATAGAGAAACCATTTTGGGAAACCTTGTAATATAAGAGTTCAAATCTAAAGAAAGGTGACTTCCTACAGGGAAGGAAGGTGTTCAGTGGGATGAGATGGACATGGTTCTCCACATCTGTCTTCTGAGGGTCAAAACTGGCACAAGTTTGCTTTGTGGTTTTCTTTCTTACCTCCAGAGAAGTATATATCTTATCAAGAAGAGAGACAAAAGAATAATTCATTAATGAGTTTCATGGGAATGAAATCCCTAAAGGTCTCTGTGGCAGGTTGATACTATTTATGAATTCCAAGAAGAGATTTCGATTATGTTTGTAAACTGGTCTGTTCCTCTTTATATGATACCCTTTGATTGATTTAAATTCATTTTTTTTTTACATTTACTTGATTAAATCAAGGTTAGAGCTTTGATTTGAGAATATCATTAGTGGTACTCAAGGTTGAGTCCCTGCCCCCTTGGTGTTCTATATAAATGAACACTCACTCATGAAGATACACAGGAGAAGACACACAGTGGAACATAATTTCATAGATAGAGATATTTGTTTCACAGTTTTTTCTTTTTCTAAAATTTTGGGAAGAATCCGGTTTAACACATTCATCCATTTTTTTCTTTTAGTAATTCAACTGACATTTAGTCAACAATATGAAGAACTAAATATGAATCTGGGAATGAAGAATTGAGTGACACATTCTTTCTTTTACAAAAAGATTATATCTAAACAGGTTAAGAGACATAGAAATGAGTACATGCCATAACCTGAGCTGGCTCTGAATTCCTGGTGAAGAGGGTCTAGAATTTTTGACTCATCCTGTGCAAGTTAGTGAAGGCATCATATGGGACCTCGTGATTGAACTGAGCCTTAAAGGAGGAATTGGAATAATTCCATGAGGATGTAGAGGTAGAAGCACAACAAAAAGAGATAAGAGGGACACAAATATGAGTTCAGTATAACCATAGGATGTGGTGCAGTTTTAGAAATAGTTCTTAATATCTTATGAACAATGATGGGCATTCATGAAAATTGGAAAATGAGCCTGGCCAGGGTACCAGAAATCAGATAACAGAGAGCCTTATATTCTGTCCACAAATTGGATATTTATGTTTGAGGTTATTGGCATCTGTGTAGGGTTTAGAGACAGTGATGTTCATGAAAACCCTTGCCAAGTAGAAAGATTTCTCTGGGTTAATATGACTCTACCTGTTGTCAAAACTTTGGAGAGATGATAAGGGATGAAAATAGAACAGTGGATGCATGGAAGGAGGTGTGGTGAGTTCATATATGTGGGATTGAATCATAAAGTATTCACTATTAATGCTTGACATAATGTCAGTCATTTCATATTCATCATTTTATTTAGTTATTCCAATTACTCTATGAAATCGAAGTAATTTTCCAATGCATGTAATTGTGTTGGTATTGAATCTTGGAGTTTTATGATCCTAGGAATTTGCATTTCACTAAAAATTTTACTTCTTAATAAACTTAATATTTAGAACAGTTTTAGAGTTGCAGAAATCCTGTAAGGATGTTATAGATAGTTTCCAAGAACCTCTTACCCCCTTTCCCCTGTTCATAACATCTGCCATCCAAAATAACACCTTATATTTATTTGTCATAACTTCTTAGTCACTTTGTGATTGTGGCAGCTTCTCAGACTCTTCTTGGTTTTGATAACCTGGATACTTTCGAGGAGTATAGGTAAGGAGTGTATTGTAAAGTTTCCCTCAGTTTGAATTTTCTGATGTTCTTCTCATGATTAGACTGAGTTTATGGGTTTTTGAAAGAATACACCAGAAATAGAGTATCATTTTCATCACATCATAACCAGGGTGAACCTTATCAATATGACTTATCATTGTTGATATTGGCTTCTTTCAGCAGTGTTTTATGGTTCCCCAGTATAAAGTTCCTCATTTCTCTAACCTTTCTTATATCAACTTTGGGAAGAAGTCACTAAGTGAAACCCATATTTCAAGAGTGGGATTTTTCTCCATGGCCTTGAAAAAGAAATATCTACATAAATTATTGATTTTTTTCCTGCAAAAGAGATTTGTCTCTTCTTATTTATTTAATCAATTATTTATTCATATCAGAAAGGACTCATGAAATTTATATGATACTTTTAGTTGTGATACAATACTACTTTTCTTGTTTAATTTGTTCCACTTTTGGCCATGGGGGAGAAATGTCAGCTGTACGCTTTATCTGTACTATAACCCCATCATTGAGAGTATTATTTTAGCACATATTTACTCTATGGTACTATAAATTGTGCCAGTCATTTCTTGCATGTTTCTCTCCTAGAGTCAGCAATTTCTCCAAGAAGACACTTATTGGATAATAATGATAAATTCCATGTTCTGAGTTCCATGGTACTGTGCCTCCTAAGGCCTCTCTGAAGAGAGTGTGAGGAGACATATGTGTGTATATACACATTTATAAATATGTCTACATGCAACACTCTATCTCTATTTACCTATACTTGAGTTCATAATTCTAAACTATTAATATATAGAACATTCTAGCCTCCTCCCTTGCTTATCTGTAATCACCTATTTCACAGTGTGAAAAATATTCCCTCATCTGTCAACTATCTATGAAACTTGATTCCAGGGCAAATGCATAGAAGTATTAGAATTGTTAATCCATACATGGTGGATTGGTACATTGTTAATTAGAGTACTGTACTTTCATAGTTTCTTTTGGCTTTATTTTACAGAGTCCATTCATATCCAATATTACTTCTTTTTTTAAAGTTTAAAACATATCATTGAAAATGTCTTTAAAGATAATTAATTATGAAAATAAGACATATTTATAGGGAATGAGTAGATTTTTTTCCAAAATGTTACACTGAACAATATAAGAAGTTCCCTTACACCCCACTCCTGACCCCCAACTGCATCATTTTTTATTGTATTTTTTGATGATACATAGATCACAAATAAATTACATTAAAAAAATAAGAGGTTCCCATAAACCCCCTACCCCACTCCTCCCACATCAACAACCTCATTCATCATTGTGGGACATTCATTGCATTTGGTGTGTACATTTTGGAGCAATGCTGCATCACATGGATGATAGTTTACATTTTAGTTTACACTCTCTACCAGTCAATTCACTAGGTTATGGCAGGACAAATAATGTCCAGCATCTGTCCTTGCAATATCATTTAGGACAACTCCAAGTCCCAAAATTGTCCCCACATCACCTCTTTTCTTCCCTCTCCCTGCCCTCAGCAACTACTGTGGCCACTTACTCCACATCAGTGCTCATTTTCTTCCATTGCCAGTCACAACAATGTGTGCGTAAGTGGCTCTCTGAATCTTGAAGTTTCAGAATCAGCAAGACCAACTCTTCCTTCATCATCTCTGAACACTCTATCCTTTAAAACTTTTTATATTTTGTGGAAGTATATCATTCATACATTAACATGCACACTAAAGATTGTGATCTTACAAAATAAACGTACATAACATCACACAGGGCCTCACACATCACCCTTTCACCAACTCTTTGCATTGTGAAACATTTGTGACAAACTGGGCAAGAACATCATCACAGTATTACTACCAACTATAGTTCCTATCTTACCTTTGGTGTATTTTTAACTCAACCCATACTATTTTTTAAAATATATTTTTGTTACAAATATTGTGAACTTGCAAAACAATCATAAAGATGTGTAAATTTCCCATACAATTCCACACTCTGGTGGAACATTTGTTACAGATTATGAGACAATATCACCAGACTATTACCACCAATCATGGTCCATAGCATACATTTGGCACACTTTTTCCATACACCTCCATTATCAACACAGTACAGCTTGGCATTTATGCAAGAATATTATAGTATTGCTGTTAACAGTCTAGAGGTCACACCAATTGCAGTTTTCCATGTATATACAATCGTGATATAAGTCTGCTCTAACTCACAGAAGAACTTGCTTGCATTTGTACACTTAACCACAATTCTCAACCACCTCTGGGTTGACTGTGGATTTCAGTCCCTTGGTTATTTTTTTTTTATATAAGATTTATTTCTTTATTTCTCTCCTCCTACCCTGTCCCAGTTGTCTGTTCTGTTTCTATTCACTGTGTGTTCTTCTTTGTCTGCTTCTGTTGTTGTCAGTGGCATGGGAATCTGTGTTTCTTTTAGTTGCATCATCTTGCTGTGTCACCTCTCTGTGTGTTGCCACACCATTCTTGTGCAGGCTGAACTTTATTTCGTACTGAATGGCTCTCCTTATGGGGCTCACTCCTTGTGTGTGGAGCTCTCCTATGTGGAGACACCCCTACATGGCTGGGCACTCCTTGTGTGCATCAGCACTGCATGTGGGCCAGCTTCACACGTGTCAAGGAGGCCTGAGGTTTGAACCATGGACCTCCCATGTGGTAGATGGTTGCCCTATCTACTAGGCCAAGTCTGCTTCCTCCTCAGTTATTCTTTAGCTTTCTTTCTATTGACATTACTTCCCTAGACTAACTTTTTCAGCCA
Organism: Dasypus novemcinctus; assembly: GCF_030445035.2. Classification (NCBI taxonomy): domain Eukaryota; kingdom Metazoa; phylum Chordata; class Mammalia; order Cingulata; family Dasypodidae; genus Dasypus; species Dasypus novemcinctus. The sequence goes on from NW_026688158.1 coordinate 842,236, forward strand.
CAATCCCATTTATAATCCAGTTACTATCCACTATAATGTGTTATTATCAACTCTATTGATCTTCACACTTTTAAGTCTAGTTAATTAAAACTTCTGGAGTAGCGTTGGAGACCAGGTGAACCGGGCTGTTTCAGGTGTTTGCAGGGCAGAAGGTGTCTGTACATCAATTTGGTGGAACGATGACAGAGGAGATTCTTGTAAGAGGTAGAATTTTGGGTATCTTTTACAGAGGTTGGGGTTGTGCGTGGGACCCTTCCACCTGGGGCTGGTGGCCTGACAGCAGCAATTCCTGAAAGCTTTGCTGTGCTGAGGAGTTCCCAAGCCCTGAGAGGGCTGTTTGAGGGGCTTGCAGGGTGGGAGGTGTCTGGAAGTCGATTTGGTGAGACAGTGACAGAGGAGATTCTTGCGAGAGGTGGAATTTTGGGTTTCTGACTTGGAGGTCAGAGGTTCTAGGTGAAGCCCCTCCTCCTAGGGCTGGTGGCCTGGTGGCAGTGATTCCTGGATGCTTTGCTGTACTGGGGAGTTCCCAAGCCCTGAGTGGGCTGTTTTGGGGGCTTGCAGGGTGGGAGGTGTCTGGAAGTCGATTTGGTGAGATAGTGATGGAGGAGATTCTTTCGAGAGGTGGAATTTTGGGATTCTGACTCAGAAGTCAGAGGTTCTGGGTGAAGCCCATCCCCTTAGGGCTGACGGCTGGGCCACAGTGATCCCTGGGATCTTTGTTGTGTGAGGAGCTCTCAAAACCTGAGTGGGCTGTTTTGGGGGCTTATAGGGCAGGAGGTGTCTGGATGTCAATTTGGTGAGACAGGGATAGAAGAGATTCTTATAAGAGGTGGAATTTTTGTTTTATGACATGGAGGCCAGAAGCCCTAGGAGGAACCCTTCCACCTAGGGCTGGCAGCCCATCCACAGCAGTCCCTGAACTCAATGTAGTGCAGCGGTGCCCCAGCAGGCTGTTTCAGGGGATTGCAGGGCAGGAAGTGTCTGGGATGCCTATAATACTTATATTTTTGCATTTTGCATTGTCATTCAGGTCCCTAAGTCCTAGCTGGATATTTTCTATCTTTTTATCGATCAATTCTACTATCTGTTTGATTTCAGATTTACTGTTTTCCATGTCAGTAATTCTCTCCTCTGCCTCTTCTAATCTGCTGCTATTTGCTGAGAGTGTATTTCTGATTTCTTGAAATGTGGTGTTCATTCCCATCATATCTGTTATAGGCATCCCAGAAGGAGAAGAGAAGGGAAAGGGGACAGAAGGAGTCTTGGAGGAAATAAAGACTGAAAACTTCCCAAATCTACTAAGAGAGATGGATGTACATGTCCAGGAAGCACAATGCACCCCAAAACCATAAATCCCAACAGGTCCACCCCAAGACATATACTTGCCAAATTATCCAATGCTCAAGACAAAGAGAAAATTCTAAAAGCAGCAAGAGAAAAGAAAACCATCACATATAAGGGAGGCTCCATAAGATTAAGGGCTGATTTCTCAGCTGAAACCATGGCGGCAAGAGGGCAGTGGTATGCTGTAGTCAAAGTACTAAAAGAAAAAAATTTCCAACCAAGAATACTCTACCCAGCTAAACTAGCATTCAAAAATGATGGAGAGTTCAAAATATTCACAGATAAACAGAAATTGAAAGAGTATGCCAACAATAACCCTGCCCTTCAAGAAATACTAAAGGGAGTTCTGCAGGAAGAAAGGAAAAAACAAGGCAGGCAGAATTGGAGGAGAGTGCAAAAGCAACAAAAAGACAAAAAGAGAGGGGAAACAAACAAACAAAATATGACAAACACAATTCTAAACAAAATATGGCTAACATAAATAATTCCTTGAAAGTAATAACACTGAATGTCAATGGATTAAACACACCTATCAAAAGATTCAGGCTGGGACATTGGATAAGGAAATATGACCCAATTACATGTTGTCTAGAAGAAACACATATTAGACAGATGGATTCTTGGAGGTTGAAAGTGAATGGTTGGAAAACAATCTTACAAGCAAACAACAACCAAAAAAGGCAGGAGTAACTATATTAATATCAGACAAAATAGACTTTAAATGCAAAACAATTGTGAGAGATAAAGAAGGATACTACATATTAGTGAAAGGGACAACCTCTCAAGACGAATGAACAATAAACATTTATGCTCCTAACAAGGGTGACTCCAAATATGTGAGGCAAATACTGGAAAAACTAAGTGAAAGAATAGATGTCTCTACAATTATAGTGGGAGATTTTAATACACCACTGTCAAATTTAGACAGAACATCTCAAAAGAGAATCATTAAAGAAACAAAAACTTTGAACAGTATATTAGAGGAGCTGGATCTAATAGATATATACAGATGATTACACCCAAATACAGCAGAATATACATTTTTCTCAAGTGCACATGGCTCATTCTCCAAGATAGACTATATTCTAGGCCACAAAGAAAGGCTTAATGAATTCAGAAAGATCAAAATCATACAAAATAGTATATCTGACCACAGTGGAGTGAAGCTGGAAATCAGATATCACACCCAGATATGGAAATTAAACAGCACACTCATAGAAAAACAGTGGGTCAAAGAGGAAATCTCAAAAGAAATTAATAACTACCTTGAAACTAATGAAAATGATAACACAGCATACCAAAACTTATGGGATGCAGCAAAAGCAGTACTGAGAGGGAAATTAATAACCATAAATTTATACATCAAAAAAGAAGAGCAAAAATTGAAGAACTAACTGCACATTTGGAGGAATTAGTAAAAAAACAACAAAGTAACCCCATAGGAAGGAGAAAGAAAGAAAGAACAAAGATAAGAGCAGAACTAAATGAAATAGAAAATAAGAAGGCATTTGAAAAGATAAAACCAAGAGCTGGTTCTTTGAGAAGATCAATAAAATTGACAAACCCTTAGCAAGACTAACAAAGAAAAAAGAGAGAAGATGCAAATACACAAAATAAGAAATGAGAAAGGAGATATCACCATGGACCCCACAGAAATAAATACAATCATAAGAGGAAACTTGGAAAAACTATATTCCAACAAAAATGACAATTCAGAGGAAATGGACAAATTCCAAGAAACACATAAGCATCCTGTATTGACGAAAGAAGAAATTGATGATCTCAAAAAACCAATCAGAAGTAAAAATATAGAATCAGTCATTAAAAACCTCCCAACTAAGAAGAGCCCAGGACCAGATGGCTTCACAGGCAAATTCTACAAAACACTTCACAAAGAACTAACACCAATCCTGCTGAAACTCTTCCAAAGAATCGAAACAGAAGGAACATTGCCTAACTCATTCTATGATGCCAAAATTACTCTAGTACCAAAGCCAAACAAAGACACCACAAGAAAGGAAAATTACAGACCAATTTCTCTAATGAACCTAGACATAAAAATCCTCAACAAAATACTTGCTAACCACATTCAACAACACATTAAATGAATTATACACCAAGGCCAAGTGGTATTCACTCCGTGTATGCAAGGATGATTCAACATAAGAAAATCAATCAATGTAATACACCATATAAACAGATTGAAGGAAAAGAATCACATGATTATATCTATAGATGCAGAAAAGCATTTGACAAAATACAGCACCCATTCTTGATAATAAAACTGCAAAAGATTGGAACACAAGGAAATTTTTTGAACATGATAAAGAGTATATATAAAAAACCAACAGCCAAAATCGTTTACAATGGTGCAATCCTAAAATCCTTCCCTCTAAGATCAGGAACAAGACAAGGATGCCCACTCTCACCCTTTCTATTTAACATTTACTTAGAAGCACTTGCTTGAGCACTGAGGCAAGAACCAGATATAAAAGGCATTCAAATTGGAAAGGAAGAAGTAAAAATTTCATTATTTGCAAATGACATGATCCTATACATAGAAAACCCTGACAGGTCTACAACAAAACTTCTAGAACTCATAAATGAGTTCAGTAAAGTCGCATGTTATAAAATCAATGTGCAAAAATCAGTAGCATTTCTGTACATCAATAATGAGCAAGATCAGGAGGAAATCAAGAAACAAATACCATTCACAATAGTCAAAAAATCAAATACCTAGGAATAAATTTAAATAAAGACGTAAAAAACTTATACCCAGAGAACTACACAAGACTGTTCAAGGAAATCAAAGAAGACTTAAATAAATGGAAGAATATTCCCTGTTCATGGATAGGTAGACTAAATATTATTACGATGTATATCTCACCAAATTGATCTACACATTCAATGCAATCCCAATAAAAATCAACACAACATGCTTTAATGAAATAGAAAATCTAGCTATGAAATTGATTTGGAAAGGAAAGTGGCCCCGAATAGTCAAAGACATGTTGAAAAAGAAAAAGAAATTGGAGGAATCACACTACCTGACTTCAAAACATACTACAAAGCTACAGTAGTGAAAGCAGTATGGTATTGGCACAGGGAGTGACACACAGACCAATGGAACTGAAATGAGAGTTCTGATATAGATCCTCATATATATAGTCATATAATATTCAATAAA